>NW_008619794.1:0-2154 GCF_000691845.1 Merops nubicus | reverse complement strand
TCACTTGTTTGTTTTCAAACCATTACACTTGATCAAAACCAAGGGACTTTGACTCCTACTGGGGATTTAAAGCTGAAGATTACCAGATATGATCCTCACTGGTGAACTGTACCTGTACCCAGAGTTCAGAAAGTGCCTGCGTGAATCGGGGTGTACTCAAGGGTTCTAGATATTATTTTGTGTGCTGGTAATATTACCAAAGTGAAACTAAGCAACAGGTTTGCATAGAAGACTGAGACTTAGGCTTCAGGAAATAAGCTCAATAAGTCTCAAAGGGGGGAATTGTTACACAGGACTCAGAATGGCTGTGCTTAGGGTGATAATTGCTGGACTGAAAAGCTGGCTCCACCTTAGGGTGATTAAATCAAACCCCTAAACCAAAGCATCCTTTATCGATTTAGCCCCCAGAACCAATCAGGGACAATAGCTACAATGTAACTTCATTTCAATCCCCAGCGTATAAATATTCTCTGTTCTGTTACTATGGTGTGCTAGTTCTCCTGGCATTAGCCTGCTAGCACCGGATCCTGTTTAAGATTGTAATAAGCATGATATCTTGTCTCTGTGTGTGGATTGGATATTGCACACCAAGTAAAGAATCCACTTTTGGGACAACACTTGGGTCAAAAAGGACCTTGGGAAGAGTTTGTTTAGAACTTAATTACAATATATCAGATCCAACTGGGTCAAAAGGACCTTAGAAAGAATTAGTTTACAATATACAAAATCCAGCTCCTTCTCTTCAGTATGCATGTTAGGTGGAGCGATCCTCCATGCATCCAGCGCTGCAATAAAGCGAATGCCCCTTAATGCCGCATTGGTGTTAAGGGCTTTATTCCTGATTTCGGTGACAATCTTTGTAAAATGAAGAAATTGACTCAACAGCAAATAAATAGTTTCACTGTTAAGCAGGTATTCTTTATTTACGGTGCTGGGGTCACACTGGGGATTCTCCATCATAAGTGCCCCCCAACCTGATAACTCTCTTTATATTTACAAAAGTGTTCCATATTCATAGTCCTTTCCAAACTCATTAACATAAACACAACTTTCTTGCTGTAGAGGCAGTCCAGGCGACACATAGACTCCAATATCAGAAGGTGAAGAAATGGTTCAAACTTTATTACAGTAAGCGTCTTTTATAGCTTCATTGGATTATTGACATTTGTGTTACAGATTTATTGGCTACAAGGTTGCTACAGTACATTCATTGGTCCCTGAACCCAAACATTCACCAAAGCCAAGATGCAGAGCTGTTTACCAAAACACGCTTCAAGATGCCATGAGCATGTTCAACAATAGCTTGACCAGTTGGGGAATGTGGAATACCAAATTTATGTGACACACTCCACAGGTGTAAAAATTGCCGCGCCTTTTGTGAGACGTAGGCAGGACCATTATCAGTAAATTTTTACTTATCTTTGGGATGCAAAGGAATTGTGAAAAAACAATCCTTCAAATCAATAACTAAAATCTCCCACCCCGTAGGGATCATGGTGGGTGAGGGCATACCAGGCTGCAATGCACCCATCCTTTCCATCACTGCATTGATCTTTCAGAGGTCCTGTAACAGCCTCCATTTCCCCGATTTTTTCTTAATTACAAAGACAGGGGTATTCCAGGGACTGGTAGAAAACTCAATGTGTCCCTGTTGTAATTGTTCCTGAACCAATTCACGAAGGGCGACTTGTCGGGAAGGGATCCGGAGAAAAGATGCATACTCCATAGAGGTTCACAGTTGAATCCGTTTATTGCAAAGTAATACAGCCTTTTATAGTAGACAAGAGACAGCCCCCCGAACCCCATAGGTTAACAAGCCTGTTCACACACCTAAGCTGAGCCACAGATTGGTAAAAAACACTGTCCATCCACTCTGCCAGCCTTTCTATAACTCATAGAATTGTTGCCCTTACTCTTGCCAATGTTTATCATTCTTGCCCTGGCGAATCACCAACAGAATCCTCTCATCTCTAAATGGTTTTGGCATTCAAAGTCGCTTTACGGACTTTTCCAGGCCTACGAGAAACCAAGGCCTGCACTGATTGTTCATGCTAAGCAAAACATATCGCCACGCTCCGGAAGTCACGATTCCACAATGACTAGCTTTTCTTGTGTTAGGGGCTGTGGATTCGCTATTTGCAGAGCAGGATGACA
>NW_008619793.1:0-18576 GCF_000691845.1 Merops nubicus | reverse complement strand
TGAAGGCACACTCCAAAACAAACACAAAGCATCTTTTTAAAGTGAAAGGATTCTTACTTGTTCTAAAGATAGCCTTCCTCTTTAAGAAAAGGCGATTATCTTGTTTTAAAAGACTTCATACTCTCATTTAGCTAGCTAACATACAATTTGGGGAGGAAGCCTGTCACTAATTCTAATAATAATAATACACTAATTCTGCTTGTAGCAATACTGCTATAAGGATTATCAAGTGCCAGTTGAATCAAATGAGAAAAGGTGAGGGGTAGGGAGAGTGTGTGTACAAAAGATACTTTGTAGAAAACTCACTTTCTGCAGACATTTTCCAGCATGATTTACAACTGCAACTGATTCGGAGTATCACATTTCTATATGAAATCCTTCTCTACCTTCTGCCCAGTACCCCCTTTTGCTTTGCCCAAAGACCTTTTCTCCAGCACCAAGTGACGGGGATGTCAGTGGGAGCAAGCCTGTGTACCAATCACAGAAATAATAACAGGAGCCATTTGCACTTGAAACTATTAAGAGGCAATAAAATGCTTATGACTTTGCTTGAAGCTGGTTTTGTTCATCTAGCCCAGTTAATGGCAATGCCTTTGTGGTTTTAAAACTCCAGTTAACCCCAGAATGCAGACATGGGTTCCATTTTAAAGGTGTTCAAGGCCCATCTGACTTCAAGCAGATACAAAGAGGCAATTAATTGCCTCCTGGACAGGAACAAAATTCTATACAAGCTTGATTCTGAGCATATGCAAACCCCAAGCATCCAATTTATCGTCCAACAGACTGCTAGTCTTCAAAAATATAAAACTATTTAATTTTTGTAATTCTACACTTAGATTGGTAAGCAATTTTTTCTTTCTCTAAGAAGGAACATAGGTATACTTTGGCCTCATTTTATTGTGATTATTATGCACAAATATAGTTGCTGTAAGGTGGCTCAACCATTATTTGAAATAACTCATCAGTTTCACAGTCATAGAAATTGATACATTTGATTTAGTGAAGAAAAACATTTTATTTACTCTTAAAAAATAGTCCAAATAAATTGAACATTTAAAGGATTTTTTTTTTTTGTGTCCTAGTTATCTAAAAAAGTTAACATACTGGGCTGAGGGCATCATAAAGCCTCTGTGCAGCCAGTTCCACCATTTCACGAAGGGATTCGTCATCTTCACTTCCTGGCTCACAGTCAACTGTCTAGAAAAAAAAAAGAAGCATATTAGAACAACTAGCACTTCTTATGACTTTTTGGCATGTAAATAATGCTCATAAGAGGCAAAGGAAAAAAGCAGTCATGCAAACTGAAAATAAAGTTATCAAGAGTGGCACTGTGTGTTTTTAAACGGTCTGCCAACGTGTAGAGGAGTTCGGAGAAGACTCACATGAGTCCTGCTGACTAAAAGGAAGCCTAATCTCGAGTTTTATGCTTAGATTAAGAACTTGTTTCCAAAGTACTATGCAAAATTTATTAAGTCCTGTAGATTACATTTAATTGAAAATCAAATAAAACTGCACAAGGTTCAGTCCTCGGAGATTTCACTGTGTCTGTGAATTCAATGCTTTTAATACTATCTAACAATGCTGTTGAAAGCACGTTACCTGTAAGAGCACTGCGTAAGAGTTAAAGTGGAGAAAATAAATCCACACATCCCACCATATAGTCAGATCTATACTAAACAGTATTTTATTTTAGTTAGAACTATTGAAGTTGTATAGGAAGATACATATGCACATAATGGAGGCAGATCTTCCTTGCAAAATTCGGTTGCCAGTGGCACACACTTGCCATTGCCAACACAGTAAGTGAAACAAGTACTACAAAGATACTGTTGAGGCAGTCCTCAAGGACAGCACCTGCGAGCTACTCCAGTAGAATATATTTCTGCTAATAGTGGCAATACATAATATATTTTTAAAATACTATTAATAATGACAAAAAGTCTATACATTAATATGCTTAAGGACACAAAGGACTTGGTTTTAACCATTGTTTACAGTTCCAAATTGTTCAAATAACTAGGTGTGACAGCTTCTTAAAGCAGCCTTCTGACAGGCATGACATCCAGTTCTGAACCTAGCTGATAAACTGATAAAGTATTTCTTTTTGGGGGTAATTCGGGGTTTCAATTTAGCTACAAAAGAATCAAGGTGACCCAAAAAAAACCCCCATCACCATCATTCCTACTCTGATTGTTCAGTTATTCAAACCAGAGCCTATGCTTCAAGACCGTTTAAAAAAAGCCACTCTGTGGGTTAAATCAGTTTCTCCTCTACCATCCTTCTTTATTCATTTTTCTACAAGTAGAAAGCTACTGAAAAATAAAGAGTTTTCTTCCAGATTTACTGCATTTGTTACAAAAAGACTGCTAGCATTTTTTAATGGAGAAAACTCTCAGGAAGCACTTCTGTAACAAAGTCAGTGAACTCGGCTTGCAGGCTGGATCAGTGTTTCTCTCAGAAAGGCTGGGTACTGATCGAGCAATGAGAACATGAGGGAAACTAATGGGAAGTGAGCAGGCTTAGGACGTTTCCATAAAAAATACCAAAACATTTCCCTGGCAAATGGGTACATGGTGTCCTGGGCAGGGCCGCCCACCAGGCGGGAGGCTCCCCCCTGCTCCCCGGGGCACACCTTGGCCGTACCCACCCGCGAGTCCAGAGAGAGGTTCGCTGTCTTCCCATCCACCGTGACGCACAGCACCGCCCCGTCCTTTGAGCTCACACAGTCTTCTCCAAACATGTCCCTAAAACAAACACCTGTGCTGAAAGGCGCGGCCAAACTGCAACCTGGGGTTCTTCTTTCCATCAGCCTCAGGGTAGCAGTGTGCCTCTTTTTACCAACTGTTATTTAACCCACACAGATATCACACCAATCTAAATTTTTATGAGAGCGGGTGTCACGTAACAGGAAGTATTTCATCAAAATGCAGCTTAATGTAAACAAAGGGAAGGACTTCTTTGACCTCAAAAGAGGCAAGATCTTTATGTAAACAACAGAATATACATCAGAGTCAGTTTTAATAGAGACGTGATCAACAAAAGTATTTTCATAACCATTCATAGCATAATTTTGGGAGACAACTCAAAAATCTACTTCTTGAAGAAATATCTAGGTCTGGTATTAAAAATTTTAATGACGCTGAGAACTTTTTACTGTACCTTTTTCTTTACTTAATTCCTGGCCTTCACACAAATTGTACTGAAATAAAATTATATAAAGTATTTTTAAATAACTGTATATTTAAACTATATTTTGCTAATATAATTATAAAATAGATAAAAAGTAAATAGAATAAAATTCTATTTACATGGTTAATAGTGATAATTTTCCTTCAGAAAAATATGTGCCAACTTACTGAAGCATGATCTCCATTCTCTTCCTATACACATCCATATCTACTTTTTTTGAAATTTTCTGTACTGCAGCTGAAAAGAAAAAGTCATTTTACTTTCACTGACTTTTGCTGGGAGAGAAAAATGGTATTTTAATTCAGTAGCTTGCGATCTTGTGAACACACTCTAAAATGCACAGAACTATCTGGAATGTTTTTACCCCTACTAAGGAGAAAAAATCCTGCAAGAAGCCACACCTGAGATTAGTTGATAGAATCATCACCATGAAAAAACATGAGAAATAACGCTGAAAGGCACATAAAAAAATACAAAGAGAAATAAATTGAGTGTGGGATGGGAAATCTATATTACAATAAGGAAGCAAAGACTTAGCGAAAGAGCCATCCAGCCATATAAAGAGAGATGGAGAGGTCAAACTACAACCCAATAACACTTCTGTTTTTGGATAGGTTCACTAGAGCAGAATATGAAGAATATGAAGGCGTAGCTTGAAGGGCTGATATATATTGAATATAATCACAATCGAGATCAGAAAATTACACGCTCAATTTGCTTAGATCAACATGATTGAAGAACCTTTTCCACAGATAAATTAAGAACTGCTATGTGAATTTATAAACACAGGAGAAAGGATTTTTAACAAATTTGTTGAGTCAGGTATGGGACTAAGCACCTGAGGAACACTGATTGCTATTTTATATAAAAGGAATGATGACAGAATGAATTGACAGGGAAGTCAGCTTCCATGAAAGGGTGACATGTACAGGATATGGCACAGGATCTGAGGCTCATTTGAAGGCTTCTAGGTTTAACAGTGCATCTCAGATGTGTCCTGGATTCATGTCAGAAGGACCTTCTGACCTCCTCCTCCCCAATACTCTAGTTCCCCCACAAATTAAAAATGGGCACTTAGGTCACATGTGCCACTGGTCCCCCGTTTTAGGGTCAAAGAACACACCTGCCGGGCACAACAGACATAACCCATGACTTCTTAAGTTTGATCTAGGGATCAATTTAGTAAGATCTCTATTCATATTGCCCTTTTGCAAAAAAAACAAAACAAAACAAAACAATGAAACAACAAAACAAAACCCACACCAATAAAAGTAGTAACATTTGGTTTTATGCAATACCCAAAGAATAGAATTTTGAGTTCTGCTTGCCTAAGCACATCCAACCTAGAGATAGGCAATGCTCCAAGATGGACCCAACTGCCACTTCCTTCACTGAGCGAGCAAGGGTGCACAAAGGCAGAATTTAATCAGATCTTTGTAAGTAAGATAATACTGTATATTCCAAGTAATGATGCAGGTAATGCCAAAAAAAGTGACTTAAAGCCCTAGAAAATAACTTTTAAAAAAAATCCTTATTTTATTTTGCTAAATGGATTATCATTAAATTAACTGTCTTACTGTGTTGCCAAGCTGTCAACACTTATCCTCAATGGCCAACCAAATATTCAACACTTGCTCTGGACTCTTAGCATAGTGACATACATGTTCAAAAGCAGAACAGTGAAAAAATAGAAATTATCATCACTACTAATCCAAACAAAATTGCTGTAATTCTTGAGCAGCAACATCCAGCAAATGAATGTGTTACAAATAATGAAGACCAAGTTATAATTCTGTTTTCAAGTAGCAAATCTTACTCCCTAAAAAGTTTGATAAGGAGAGGAAATAAAATAAGAGGGTTGCAATCTATTTCAAGGCTTTATATCCCTCTAGGCTTGATTAAAAAAAAGAACAAATGCCTTAGTTAAATAAGCATACACTAAACTTACTACCTTTCTGTATTTTGGGATTTGACTGAACTTCCAGTATCACTGTTGTCACGGTGTCTGCATACATATCATTAGCAGGATTTGCCACCCACTGGAAGAATAATAATGAAAAAACAAATTAATAATTCAAGCCCATTACTTGGGCTGAGCAAACAATGCAACATAAACCCAATGTAACATTCTTTGCATTCTCCTCTTTGCTTTTCTCCGAGTTCTAGTTTCAAATGACTGTCATACATTTCACATCCAATTATTAACTACTTGGTATATTCCAGTAACTTCCCATGAAAAAAATCAAGCTGTTCAAAACACATATATGAAATAATTATTCATTACTGCAACTCTTGGGGGGGTAGAGGGAAGATCACGTGACATTATTTCTGATTACTGTATGTCAAATAAAAAAAAGGGCATCAGAGCTGCCATTACACTCCAGAGTCACAGCAGTGGCTACATAAACCAACACACATCAACACAGGACCACAGCTCAAAGAGAACTTTGTTCTAGCTTTCATTCTTCTTGCCATCTAACAGAAAGCTAGTTAAAACATTTAATGCTGTGTGGCATCTATATGATACCATTTTGCAGAAACCATAGAACAAAATACTTCTTTCTTTCTCCCTCACCAATGCCCACCTCAAGGACTACCATGCCTGGCTCCTGAATCACAGTAATATTTTTGAAAACCTTCAGGGCTGGTTTTTGTTGAATTTCTATTTCTTCTACATCACCTAAGAAGTTAAAACAAATGGTTAGCAAGAATAAAATCATACTGAAAGCAAGACCAATATCACCTGCATAAGAAAACAGGCCATTTTAAGAGTCAAGAGGAGTTGTCTGATATTATCACAGCTGCTCAGAGAAGTCCACAAAATGGAACCACATACTCACATCCCCTGTATGGCGATATCATTTTGTTTGTTTTGGACTGTTGTGAGTTTTTTAGTATATAATATTGGCCATTTTACTCATGTTGAATTATCGTATTTGACTGGCTTTGTACACGGATATGAGCACACTAGCAAAAAAGGAAAAGAAATCTAGTGGTTCATTTGCTAAATTAACCAGCTCCTCCTATACTCTTAAAGGGTAACCCACTTCTTGCATAAGCACAGAACTTAAAACAAAAGCATTTGTGTGCCATGTAGCACACAGGTTATGGCACCTGCACATCAACTGAATACAGGTGTTGTCTTCACTGGTGATATCGATTAGTTTCTGACATTGGAAAAGAAAAATCATTCTGAGCTTTAAATCTGGGAAGAGATCCTGAGAACTCTGCGCACCTTTAATCAACTAGGACAGAATTTGCCCCTAACCTTTAAGGAAGCTGGGCAGAGACACCAGGGACCACATTGGTGGCAGATTTAAACAGCTTCTGAGTCAGAAAAAGGCCACAAGGTTAGATTCTTGCCTCCTGGGGAGACAGAAGAGGCTGTCTGTCACAAAGGAGGATACAGCTTTTGTTTTTAGGCAATTGCCAAATACGTACCAGTAAGTTTTTGTAGCTGATAATAAAGCAGATTAAAAGGGCCTGTATATGGAATGGCTTGTGTCTGTGTTACAGTGCTCATCGCCAAGTCCGTATAATCTGAAAGAAGTTTTAAAAGTATGTATTAAAAACTATCCCTTTGAATTCACTTCTTAAAAATTAAAATTGCCACTACAGCTAAATAATGCCATTGATACATTTAAGACAGAGGGCTGAAAAGGACAAGTTTTAAAGGGCAGGTTGAAGCATTTACTGAAAGATAAATAATGTATTTGAAGTTAAGAAACCAGCATGAGCTTGTTAGTTTTAGCATACCCATTAGAGCCAAACAATGAACTAGGGCAGCAGCATTGCTTTCCCCCAAACTCTTCTAACCTTACATTTAATTATTCTTCTATTTTGAGAATAGAACAATGTCTATCATAATAAATAACACAGGAATAATACACAAATATTTTCACTGCTGTAGCTTTTTACACTAAAAACTAATGATATTTTAGAAACTGGCAGGGCAATTGATCACAGTGCTTTTCTGTTCTCACTGATACATTTTTTGTATATCCACACAGAGGAACTTTTAAGTAACCAGAAGGGAAATGAAATTTTGTTTCTTTTCCTTTATAGAAAGAAAAGATTTAAACTTCAGCAGACAATGAATTTAAAGCCTTTCTTCTCACGACAACCGCTCAGAACTTTAGGCAGAACTAAACCATAATAAACCAAATTATTTGTTATCAAACAAAAAAATACAGGAAAAAAGTAAATATTGTATGTGTTTTAATGACAAAAGAAGGATACAGTAAGTTTCAATTGCCTACTCTGAGTATATTGATATCTTTACTTACTGGAGAGGTCACATGGAGAAAGGATGTGATAGTTGAAGTTTCTTTTCACTAGGATTCCAGAAATTCTCTGTCCTTGCTCTGGTTTTTTATCTGCTAAAGATCCCATCACCTGAAAAAAAAAAAAAAACACACATAGTTCAACAAGGCAATCTGACATATTCATAGCTTAAAGTTAAGTATGGAGATAAAATCTATTTTTCTCAATAAAAATCAAACATAATATAAAGTTAACTCTGAAAACAGAAGGTCAGGTTAACCAACAAACATTCTGAGATGTAACATAAGAAAAGGCTGGAAGAGTGAGGAGCCAAAAAAACTCAGCAAAATAAACCCAAATCAATCCCCAAACACAACACTAAGCTCAAAACATTCACATACTTCAAGCCCTTGGAAAACAGAAAAACCAAAACCAATTAAAAATAGGGGCTTGGAAAAAAATGTGTAGTTTTTATCCCAGAAGAAAGTACTGTTGTACAGATTAGGAAATACTGATTTCATACCTTGGCAAGTTTTTCTCCTCTGAAGTTTAATGTCACAGCTTCAGTATTCCGAGGGTTATGGACTTCTATATGGACTTCATCGTTATCCTCATACTCCCGTATCAACGCCGCCTTCAGTCGGGCCATCTCGTTCTGCTCACCATGAACTAAAATCTACAGGAAAGACAGGTTTCCTTTCAGCAGCAGTTACTTGTCCAGCTAGGCATGTTTAATAAATAAATTATCCAAGAAAACTGCCATCTTTTACCTCATCTTCATCAAAATATAATTCCATGAGGCCACAACACACACAGTATTAGCTCAATTCTACTACATAGTTTTCTGTGTATCTCTGAATTCTGTGCATTATTCAGAGGTCTAGGTTTCACCACCTTGACAATTAGTAGAAAAATACATGCCCATGAACAGAATCCCATTTAACGTTTCATACGCAAAACGCAATGTTCTGTTACATGGAAGTATTAATTTAAGTTCAATAACAGAAGTTAGTTAGCTTTACATTTTTGTGTCTGCCTGTAGATAAATATAAACATAATAAAATTGGAATTCAGAGAGGATTCTTCACAGTTCACAATTTTCTTTGCCAAGTTAAATCCTCTCTTCTTCTGCTATGGTTTTGTTTGTCTGTGCTTGCACACTGATTCTCCTCCAGTCTCAGTAAGTCTCAGATCCTTGCCCCCATTTTCATGTCCTTGTCCTTCACACCTCCTGTTCCCTGCGATTGGCTCATGCTTTCCCCCACAAGTGCTGCCTTTGTCTTCTGCTCCCTGCTACAAGCCTTTAATCAATGTTTCCTTGGTTTTTTGGGGGGAAATTCCAGTAAATTATTCCAATACCAGTGTCCCCAACTCTGTCATCCCATACCGTATCTTACTTGGGCAAATCACTGCTGAAACAGGTTACAGCCATATCACTTTCTTGAAAGTCATCCCCAGATACCCCACACACAGATGGTCAAGAGCAAGTTAATCTTTACTTTGCTAAGGTAACGTGATGAAAAATGGTTAAAATCTCCACCTTCTACTACTCAAAGCACAGAGATGCTGGTTAGTGCTGGACACCAGTACCTGCCTTGATGTTCACTCAAGGCTTGAGACCTGGTTTGCTGAATCCCTCTGGGGAAACGGGCAGCGTGTGTACATACTAACCACGTGTGGAGGTTTCAGGGCCCGGATAAATTCACTGGTTTGTTGATAATCTGTGTGAGCAGAGAAAGAAATGTAATCCACAGACATCTTCAGTGGGAGCTTTTGCCCTGACATAGTTGTGATCTCTTCAGGTTCAGACATGATGTGCTAGAAAAAAAAAGAGCACTTTAAATAAAAAATGTAAAGCCTCCTACAGACACTATATAACTAATGCTTTACATTTTAAAAATCAATTAAATAATACCAGCACCCAGGCTAAATGTGAAGAACTGAAAAAAAATCTCTTAAAGATCACAAAACACACATTCACAAATGAAAAAATCATGCACAGCACACAGCATTTCATCTTTTGCATGATCAGCAGATCTGGGAGTTCACTCCTCTTCCAGATACATCTCTCTCAAATTTGCATTGAAATTATAACAGGTGTGTGACTTCTATCCCTAAAGGCAAAACTAGATGCTCTGGTTGCCCTTATCAGATGGAACTTGGAAGTATTTCATACTCTACAACTGGACAGTGGCACATGTGCAAGGCAGTCTGACCTCTGACACATAAGTAGTTCCAGATTTAACATCAACACCTCTATAATTAGGGTCAGGGCTCCCCTCCCAAGAAGTTAAGTGGTGGAGGGGGCTAAAGATGGAGGAAAGTATCAACTATTCTTTCTCTGGCCAAGATAACTGCTCCCAGAAAAGATTATTCTGTATATAGTATGTATGTAAGTATGGCCACTGGAAATGGCCATATGCAAATTTTCTGTACTTTTCATTAGTATTAGCCAAAAGCTGTTAGTTTTGATTTCCTAATTATGCATACCTAGCAATAACCTTCTCAAGTACATCCAAACAAAAACACCTGCTATTGGCCAATTCTTTTTGAGCACAGTATGAATACTCCTTTATATTAAGCAACTCACCTTGGCAAGCGTTCCCTCAACGCAGTACCCTGCTATAATTACTCCGTTCCTCTTATCCGTGCACCAGCTCTCAAACAGCTCTCTGGACAAGCCACTCTGCATCATACCTGGGGAAGCCATCACAACACTTGGGCCAATATCATCAAAATGATCCATACTCTATATGGGCAAACAGCAAGAATACCAGTTACTGCAGCTCGCTCAGACGACGGGCAGCCTGGCTGCAGCCTTGAACACAGCACAAGTAGAGCTCTGTGTTCACAGACTACATCCCGGCCTCACCAAACTTGCCCTTTGCAGGAAAATTCCTACTGATGCCCATAAGGAGCAAGCTGTAAGTACAGGCATCTATAGTGGAAGAAGAGCTGGGTTGTAAGCTCCCCTCAACCAGCCCTGCAAACACTGGGATAGCAGGTAACTCAGATAAAAACCTGTGCCTAATCCATCTATCAGGCCAATAAACTTGCAAACTATACAGCAAATATGAACTCTTCTGTCACCCTTCCTCCTTTGTAAGACAACCTTAGCTCAAGCTTACCTTCAGATTACTAATATGCTTGAAAACAAATGGATTGTTGATGTTAATCTGCTTGCGGATTTTGTCATTCATGGCATTGACGTACGTCTGATAAACTGCCATACACTTCTTTGCCAAAGAAGAGGCATAGTAGATAGGGATGTCATGGAGTTCAGGATGATTCTGCCAGTATTCATCTAAAAAACAACAACAAAAAGCATTTAAAAGAACAACAACCACAAAAAAACCCCACCAACCAAAAAACCACACAACCCCACCCACAGCATTGTCTCCAAAACGCACGCTCCTCAGAAATGTTAGTAATTCTTATAAAGCACATCTAAAGTGTTTTTTTTTTCATTTCTGTTACAGAAAATTACAATCACAGACTTTTTCCTTCTCACCTGTTCTACTAAAGAAGAAAAAGCAATCAATCACTAACTAAAAATGTACACATATTTAAATTGCATAAGTGAAGAACAATCATCCAAAAACAGAGATACGCTCTTTTTGTTGTATTTGTATATTTAAAATATGGCTTTAACCTAATAACTTTTATTTGTGAAAAAGGATTTCAGAACATGTCAGAGAGGCTCCCTGCCACAACTATGTCAATAACCTCAAGTGTAAGGTGGAAACAGCCAATAAAAGATAGCCAATAGCAGGACTCAAGAGTGACATTAAAAGACTGTGCCCATCATCACAATTTTCTATACCATAACGTAGTAATTTTTTGTCACACACTTATGGAAAGAAGAAAAAAACACAGAAGTCTGCAGGCTCAGTTGTGTAGGCATGGGAGATGCAATTGCATTTTCTGCCTAATGAAGCACCCAACTACATGTCTAGCTTTACCAGATGTATTTGCAAGCTTATCTTTTAGAAACTCACTTTAATATCTACACACAGCAAGGACAGGCCAAATTACAAACTAATGGCTAAGTAATATTTAAAATGTCCTGTTTTTACCTCTTCTATAAAATAAAAAAAACCAACAGTCATTGATAAGCAGTAAATGATCCTACAGAATCGAATACTACCCCATGCCCAGATCCAAATTTCTTATAACCATTTGAATAGCCCACTAACACATTTTGCAAACAAACTAGTTTCTAATGTTGAGCTAAACTGAAATGAAAAGTGAGAAGAATTTCAAGTATTTTAGGTAACACTTTAGATTCAACACCCCTTAAAACCACTATTTTAATTTTGAGATAGTTCTCTTGTGATCTTGCCAGCATTTGCATAAGCAACAAGACTAGTGAAAAAAAAAAAAAACATTTAACATAGAAGAAAGGAAATATGCTAAGAGGAAGCAAAAAAGTCTGGGAATAATTTATTTTTAAACTGTTTCATCTGAAGTACCTTGTAACAACTACCTATATATTTTATGAGAAATGGCTTCTTATGATGGTGTATAATTCCCCTCCTCCCCGTTTTTCCCCTCTTTAACAAAAGCCTAATTTGCTTTCTCATTATTGTTAGGACTTTAGAAATGCTAGAAGTGTCTGTTACTATAAAGATTTCCTCATATAAGTTTCTGAATTAAAGGGCAAAGATAGTGAAACTCTGGAACAAAATACACCTTTTTTAGCAGTACAGTTTAAACAGAACAGCTGTTGTTGTGATTCCTCACTTTTCAATCTGTAATAATAGTCCCTATTTGCTGAAATCCTGGTTCAACAAGACTCAAAAGTCAAGCAGAGATTACCCTTCCCATTCTAGGTGTAAGTCCTACCTCACACAGAGGCTGGTTGCCTTGGTTGGTTTATTGGTTTTGCATTTGAACAAACGTGTTCAATATTCTCAGGTAATTAGCACGCTGAAGAGTTGTTTAAAAAAATCGTTATACCTGCAAGACTGCATATGAAAATATTCTCATTTAACCTCATGTGTCTGTTATTAAAAGGAGCTGGGAAAGTACATACCTAAAATTAAAAGTAGCTCTTGAGCTCGGCCCAGGGCAAACACAGGTATGAGACCTCTGCCTCCTCTGTTGACAATGTCATGAACAGTGTTACAGAACCTTGCCTCTCGCTCTTCCCTTTTTTCATGGATATGGGTTCCATACGTGGACTCCTACACAGCGAGAAACTGAACATTAAAAGTACTGACACAGACATTAACTCTTGATCTTCTCCTCTGAATCCAATAAGAAAATGCAGAAAAACATACTGGTGTTAATATGGTGGGGAGGGGAGAAAGAGGGGTGAGGTGAAGCCAAAAAAATCTAAATTGTGCCCAAATTCCCATTATCCACTCCCCCAAGACAAAGAAACAAAACTTCCCCTCTCCCAAACCTTTCCCAGCAATCTGGAAAGAGATCGTTAGCAAAAAACCCCAATAGTTAGAACTATTAATTTTGATGCTTCTTTTAAGAGGTTTCAAATTTAACATACTTATTTTCCTAACTGGAAATGCTGCCACTACTTTGATATTCCATTTTATGATTTTTATTACCATTAGTAGTAGTAAAGGTGGTTTCCTTTTCTAATTGATAAGTCTCTCTCTCTTTTATTCCCTTTCTCTTCCCCTTTGTTGGGGGAGGGAGGGTAACAGAGCTACTGATTTTCAATACACAGATTCAGAATAAAACTATTTTCCTCAGAAAACAAAACAAAACAAAACTATGGAATACACTCAGGGGACCTCCACCCATGATAAATTCTCAACATAGCTGGGAGTAGATTAGGATCTACTAAAGAAAGATACCTGGCTAAGTTGGGGGTTGTACAATACATCTAACAAGCACCAGTCAAAACCTAATAAATCTCCCATCGTGAAAAGGTTTGTCTAGAAGCTTAAGGAACTTCACCAGAAGAATTATAAAATGAAAATCAGTCTTTTTAATATAATGAAAAGAAATATGGGAATGTTCTGAACACCCAAGTGTTTGGATATTTAATACAAATCATATACTACCATTAAATCTACAGTCTCATTCCATTTTAGCTTTAAGTAATACCCCTATACATATTTAATTACTAATATGAACAAATAGTTTTGTAAAGCTTACAATTATAAGAATATCAGGTTTAATATTGGGAATCTCAGCTGCCATCAGATGTCTGTCTTCCTGTCTTGAGAAATCACCTGTATATAAAAGCTGTTGGAGATAAAGAGAAGCAGTTATTCTGGTTACAGGTTCTGCCAAGTTGACAGTCTTTTAAAAGCTGCTATATAAGAATGGTACTTCTTAAGCAAATGTGGTTTTAAGGAATTTATGATAAAAGGGTCACTTGAACTTTAACAAAAGACTCTTCGTTCTTCTGATATTTTCTGATACTAAAAAACCCCTGTAATCTAGGAAATTCTCCAAACAGAATGAATTCTGTTCCTCAGAATGTTCCTCACTACACCAAGAAGTAATTTGTAACTGTTAGTAATTTTTAATGGATTAACTGCAGGGTGCAATGCAGCTCTCTCTGCCCAAAACAATGGCTTCAAAACAGAACATTTTTTACTTTAAAAATCATTCCACTGACAAAAATGGGAATAACAACAAAAGATATTGTCAGCAACAGCAGATAATTGGTCTACAGGCAACCTACTATCATATTCCTCATCTGCTTCACACAGAATTAAAGAAAATAATGGATATTAAAATGCAATCCGTTTGAATCATGCGCAGTAAAGGGGTGTGGTGGTTTAACCCCAGCTGGCAGCCAAGCACCACACAGCTGCCCCCTCCCCCCTCCCTCCTTATACACTGAGCGTGGTGCTCCATGGTGTGCAAGCCCTTTGGCTAGCTCGGGTCTGCTGTCCTAGCCACGCTCCCTCCCAGCTTTTGTGAACCTGCTGGCTGGTAGACTGTGGGAACCTGCCAAGTCCTTCCCCAGGATAAGCACTACTTAGCAACTGCTGAACCATCAGTGTGCTGTCAACATTATCTCTCACTAAATCCAAGACACAGCACTGTATCAGCTACTAGGAAGAAAGTAACTCTGTCCAAGCCAAACCCAGGACAGAGGGGAATCTCCTTTTCTATTATGCCTTAATCGGGACACAAAAAACAGCAGTAAGGTATCTATATTTTATTGTAGTCGTTGCAAATTCAGTCTTATTTCTATACTTTTTTTAAACTTTTAAAAATCTCAATCATTATAAATGACGAACGAAGGCCTACTAGAAAGCAAGCCTCGGGCCTTCCACCTCTCTCACCTCTTCAGGGTTGTATGAAACTTTTCTCAGGCAGTGATTATCCTACTGAACTTCAATTCATGAAATTAATTTCAAATATCTGCTTTTGACATAGTGCTGCCTGTGATTATATGACTCACTTGATCTTCCTCTGCCTAAAATTAATAGCAAACCTATTTCTTCAGGCACTTTAACATAAGAGTGTTTTGAGAACAATATAACTTGCATACTTGACAAATGACTTTAAAGCACTCAGGACAGGCAGACATGATAAGTTAGAACTACAAAACCAAACATCTGCTCATAGTTTTTCCTAAAATGCAGATTCCATAAGACTGCCTCAACCATCGGCCACCTATAAGCAGACTAGCAAGGAAAACTACAAGTCTACTGGTTCCAAGTCTGAGTCAAAACCCCCTCCCATGACATCCAAACACCCCACCAGGTTCAAGACACACATCACTTGCTAGTTCTCACCAATGAGAAAACACATGCTCTAAGTCAAGGCCTCCAACCCTGACTTGAGTCCAAGTCTGTCTGACAGCTACAGCCACAGCGGTGGTGCTTAACAGACAATAAACAATTAATGACTGCATTAGAATTCAGGCTCGATTTCAACTTTATAAAAAAAGAAAATACCTTCACACCAGCTATTTCAATCATAAACATGGCTGCTCCCAGAACATGGCCTGCGTGGTAACACCAGAATTTGATTCCTGCCACCTCTTTCACTTCATGGAAGTTGATGGTCTCGATCTTGTCCATGCTTTCTTCAAGGTCTGTTTCTGTATACAGCATGTCATCCGCTGATATATTACTGGATGTAAGTGAAATGGCTAAATATCAGCTCATCTTACCAGCTCAGATTGGAAAACAGCAGGAAAAACCACTTCCTGGATTCTCCCCCACTGACAGTGGAACTCCCACCCGGCAAGGTTACGTCTCCCACACTAGGGATCGGCTCCGTGCGGAGCACCACGTACCTCACGTACCCACCTCAGCAGCAGAGTTACAGCACCTTGCTTTTGAAGGGCCACACCAGAACTGCCTTTGCAGTCCAGGACCTGCTCTGTGTTTGTCTCAAGTACATTCCCAGCGTACAAAGCAGATTCCCAGCGGTGGGCAGAGATCTGCCACTTAGCTTGTAACACTCCCCACAAACCAGGTGGAACCCCCCCCACTTCTCCCAGTGGCCCAGAGCAGGCAAGTGACCAGGGCTGGCCATCAGGGTCCTGACCCAAGCAAGCACCTGCTGAGCTGAGATGTGTTGGGGACAACTGCATTCACACAGAAAAGACGTGTCTAGGCGTGTAAGAGAAGAGGGAAAAAAAGAAAAGGGAAAAAAAAATAAAGAGACAGAGCACTCTTAGTGTATTTAACATTTAATCTGACCTACTCCTGAAGAGTCATTTTTATCTTTAGGAGCTTAAAATTCACTATTTCTGTGGAGCTTAATTGAAAATGGCCATTAAAAAGCATGAGAACGAAAGAGTGAAAATGGGGGGAAAAAAGAGATACTACTGAAAGTCCAAATAACGCAAATTAAAAGAATGAGTAAAGAAGGGGCTATTTTTTTTTTATTGATAGGAAATTATTTGAGAGACACAATATTCATGAGGCAGTAAGATGGTTCATTACTTCTAACCTGGTCATAATATTGCTACATGTGGTAACATCCAGCTTCATCCAGCCACCTTTGGTGGCTTCATCTTGAGTCTCCTATTGGATATACAGGTGAAATAATTCAGGAGTTGAAGAGACAACTCACAGGTCAGCTTACCTGACTTTGACATAGTCTGAAAGAAGCCATCTGTAAATAGCCTTTGTGGCATGAGTCATAAATGTCCTTCCTTTAAAACTTGTTTTCTGCAAAAACCATGGTAAAGCCCCACAGTGATCTAAATGGAAACTTAAAATAGACACAAAAACCCAATTAATACATTATACAGCACTAATATAACTCATACAATTCACTACTTCAGTGGATTACCATAGCATCACTGAAGTCCAGAAAGAGAATTTTCAGCCTCATTGTTAACTACACTATCCCACACTCTGTGCACTAGTGACTAGAAATGCAACCAAGAAAAGGTAAGAGTAGTACAGGAAATTCTCCATTAATTGCAAAGGTTTTACCCATATAATTTCAGAATCAACTTTTTTTTTTTTTTTCTAATTTGCATAGAGGGAGAAAAATAACAGGAATCAGGAACTTGGTAAATATCAAAGATACAAGCAGGCTAACAAAAGTGGTCCTTCCTAAGTGCAGGTCAGACACTGTGGATTAAAACATGAGTTACTAAAATAAAATTACTCGGCCACACTTCTGGTTTGACCTGTCTTAAGGAACTGCTTTTGAAATACAGGCAGAACAAGCAAATACCATGAAAACTGAAGGTTTTATAGAGACCTGGTTAAAACTGATTATATCACTTAGCAACGGCTCTCCTGTTCTCTCTGGCACTAGATTTAAACCACATTCAAATCTTATATAAGTCTACAAGAACCTTTTTTCTTCAAAGCAAACAGAGCAAAAGCCTCAGCCAATACTTTTCAGCAGTCTTGATGTACAAAATTCACTCTAGAAGCTGTCTCAATGGTGTCAAAGCAGGGCAAGTTACAAAACTGTCAGACATCCCAGAGAGCTCAGAGGAGAGCAGTAATGTCAAAAGTGACTCAACATCCTTAATTTAAAAAAAAGTTGTCAACTAAAATTTTGCCATGCCATTACCATCTACATAACACTCGTTTCCAGTTTCTCTTAATAACCTGCAAGTGAACACAGTTCAGACCATGGCTTCAGCACAATTCTTCTTTTAGGTGCAACTCACTGACTAATGAGGAGGAGATCAATCTCAGCAGGATCTATCAAATCAATGTAAGGAAGCGCATCCATTCCTTCCAGTCCAGGATGGATTCCACAGTCAAGCTGAAAAAAATGAAAGAAAAGTTCAAGCGTCTAATAGAACATAAAAAAACCTTTCCCACTTTGGTCTAAAATATAGTTACTAGCAACTGGTAACTTTTAGCATCATGGAAAAAGTATTTTTTCCTTAAAAACTGCTTTTAGCACTGGATTTCACATCTTGGGCCTAAATTACTTATCTCCACTGGGAAACTGAGCACACTTCAAAAGCTCCCAGTCTTTGTTTATAACCTGGTACCTCTGCAAGCTTTCATTCACACTTCAACAACACCTGCACAGACAGAGCCAGTGGATGTAAGTTATTTCAGCCACCACCTGAGAAGACAGCTGGAAAAGAGGATGTCCGTGGGGTTGTACATACCCATAGCTTAGACATAACAGCTGGCAGACACTAGCCTGAGCTTCCACTGAAACTGCTACGTGTGAATTTTAGAACCCACACTTCAGACACCCGCGTTCTGTCTGGGGATATGGATTTATTTCACAGGAACGCCTGCTATTTTATATGTGATACTGTTCCAGAGTGCTACAAACCCTGCTGCTTCTACCTCAGCAGTCGACTGCAGTGGCTGAATTTAACCAGCAGCACCTTTTGGAGATCTTAAGTCCTGTAACGAGAGGGTGTATAAATACATTCATGCAATAGTTACCATTATTTTTCTTCCTTTAAACTCCAGAATAATGCATGACCTTCCTACTTCTTGGCCAGCACCCCTGCAAAGGGATATCAAAGTCACCAAAATTAGAACAAAACACGCAATATAGATGTAACTCTGTATCGGATGCCTTCCGTGGGATTAGTTCCCTGTGCGGAAATAACGACTGCACAGCTCTTTCAAGCTCAGATATCTGAAGTAACTGAACAGTTTTATCTCCACGGGAACGAGCCCCCGTTTAACGCAGCAGGAACCGAAAGCCCGGGGGCACCCTAGCACCCCGCTCCCCGGGCTC
>NW_008619792.1:38325-41754 GCF_000691845.1 Merops nubicus | reverse complement strand
GACGCCAGGAATCCCTCGCCTTGCCCACAGCCGGAGTGACTTGTCCCGGCAAGCATGCTGTAATGAGCCTGTTGACGACTTCAGGGTCCTGGGGCGAGGGGGGAGTTGAGGAAGGCTTCCCCCTCGCTTCCCTAGCAGCGGGACTTGGTGGCGTGACCACCCCTTCAGCAACGTGGCGCAGCAGCTGGGCTTGGCCGGTGCTCTGCAAGACCTCACATGGGTTGCTTGGCTTTGCCTCTTGGCTCTGCGTTGGGCTGAGTTGGTGAATGCCCCTGTCCTTCCTCCTCTGAGGTGTTATGAGGGTTAATTGCTCAACCTCAAGTAAAGTGGAGTGGAAGAAGCTAAGTCATTGCAATATTTAGGGTTTCAATATGATGGTGCGTGTCCATTGGGAAATGCCTGCAATCAGTAGGTGATGCCATTTGAGAAGTCAAGTGCTACTGAGAGCAGGTGCAGATTGTGCAAGTGTTTAGATGCTTGGTCACTTTTTCAGTAGTGCCCACTAATTTAGGGGTGTTTTTGTCTCTGGAAAACTCTGCGCAGCTGGAGGTGGTTCATAAAAGCTTATGTTTGTGCATACAGCTCCATTGGAAGTCACATACTGAAGTCATGGCTTCTTCAATTGTACCAGCACAGATGGACACGAAGGGAGCGAGCATCCCTATGGCCCAGGTCTTGGTACAGGAAAACCAAAACATTGGTTGTCAGCTGTCACCACATGGAAAAGTACCTTCCTCAAATACTGCCAAGAGATCGAGTTCATAAACAGTGCAGTAACAGGAAACCATCACACTTGAGAAAATGGCTTTTGAGTGGTGAGCTGAGTGCATTCACAAGTTCACCACATAGAGGAACTGGAGTTAGCTTGATGGTTTTGTCAGCTCCCGTATGCTGCTCACCTCACCAAAGCTGGTGCCAGCTGCATTATCCTTTTTTCCCCGTTGGCCAAAGAGAGTACAGAAATTACCTTAAGCTTTTTGTTTTTATTTAGTGGTATAGTGTTACATGATGCCCAAAGAGCTCTTTTCAGAACACCTCGTCTGTTCCTGTGCTGCACAGGGAGCCACTTTATTGGATAAGATTAAATTTATTGGACATAAAATCAGGCCAGCCAGTTGTTTGTGCCAAAGCATAAGTTCTTGTGAGAAGGGAGGTCATCATTATGTCTTTGTTTGGTAGTTGGTTTTAATTGAACTTTTTCATTTTGAAATAATTAAAAAGCAAGACTTGGCCATTTGGCCAGCTGCTTTGCCTCGTGTTTGTCTTTTTTTGGCTTGTCTCCCAAAAACTAGCACAAATGCAGCGTTTGTTTTGTTGGCTATGGAAAGATGGGCTGGAACAACCTGCAGTATGAAGTTGTGATGGGGGAAGACATTCCCGTGTTGATAAGGCACTGGTGGTTTGTGCCTCTCTGTTTGTGTGCCACATTTTCCTCTCGCCTCATAACAGCCCGGGAGGACGTTGGTAATCCTGTTTGCACCACAAACGAGGTGAGGCAGCCAGAGCAGGAGCTTTGCCACTGAGTGCCGCTGTCCTGCCTGCGGAATGGCTGCGCCTGTGGCTTCTCCTAGGGAAGTGTTCTCCAGCAGAAGAGGACTACCTGCTTCTGCACTGCCCAGCGGTCTGTGGATCAGGGTCCACCCACAGAGGACCCTCTTCAAGGGCCAGGTCCCCCTCTGCAAAGGGCTGCAGGGTGAATGCTGCCCTTTAAGTTCCTGCTCTTGTTCTGAAAAAGGGGAAGGTCTGAGCCACATCTGCTCCCTCACCCATGAGGGAGCATCATCTGCACAAAGTGAGCCCTGTTCAGTGTTTGTACCAGCCTTCCCAACAAGGAACCTCTTGAGGTTTCATACTTGAGGGCTTGAGCTTGCAGACCCTGTGGTAGTAGCTGGAGCAACACGATAAATATTTGTGCTCCACTGAAATAGTGCTGAAGTACAAGTTACCAAACTTGATTGGTTGACCAAGTGCAAAAAACCTCCTGGATAGGTGTTGTCTTCCGTTTCTGGGCACGTACAGCCCTTTGCCCAGTGGGAGCCTGGGACTCGTGAAATACTGAGAATTGTCTAAAGATTAAAAAGAAGTGACACGGTGTGAACATCATTCGGGAACAGTTAATGACACGCCCAGCCCAAGCACCAAAGCCATTGCTGAGAACTGGCAAACCCAGAACTTCATCTTAATCCCAACACCTTGTATCTTGCAGCCGCTCCCTTTGATGATTTAGAAAGGTGTATCTAACTCTGAGCCGGCCTTCACCGGAAAGGAATGCGGCGCGATCGCAATTTTGGTGTGGTATAATTACCCTGCCTTTCTTGCCCCATTACCACTGACATGGCTCTCCTCACGCCTGGGTTTATAGGCTGACTGGTACAACCTCTCTGGTTTGTTTTGCTTTTTTAATGACTTTGGTGAGAAGATGGGAGGTGTTTGTTGGTTTCGTGGAAGCTTCCTTTAGTTTCTGGGTGGCAAGGCACCGAAGTCCTGGTTTTTGTAAGACTTGGAAAAAGCTGAGTAATACAATAAAGGAGAATGTCTGGGAAGAAGTTTGATTCACTGCTTGGAGACGAGTGTATAATAGCTCAGAGGAATCCCTCCTTTTCAGAATTACAGCAGTAAAACTGCTGAGCTGATAAACAATTCTTTGGGTTGGGTGGTTTTTTTGACCTTCGTCGCTTTGCCACTGCAAATCCTCAGACAGAAGTCTGGGAGACCAAACCCAAACTTCTATAAATTGCCCTGGGCAGGTGCCCAGAGCAGGACTTGAGAGAGGACAGTGCTGACAACGTGCTGCAAGGAGCTGGAGAGAAGAGTGGGAGGTGTTGTACTTGACCTCTCATAATGTGGCTTCAGAGTGTCTTCAGGAGGGATTTCCCTGGCACTGCATACCGAGTTGGAAGTGTGGGTTGCCATGTACCTGTGGAAATGTTCATCATCCTGGCCTCCCACCCTCACCCGTGGGAAAGACAAGTGACAGATATCTGTCTGGACAGCTTGGGGAGGGCGTGAGCACACCTCTGTGCTTTCACAGGCTGGTGCTCTCACATCCTCATGCGTAGAAGAGGGAATCCAGGGCCAGGAGCAGCACCCCCACTCTTGACATTTATTTCATGTGGCCTCCTTGGTTCTCATTGCCCCCTGAGTTATTCCGAGTCTCACTCTTAGGGGTTCGAGCTTTGGCTGTGTGTGAATCCAGTGGAGAAGTCTGGGGCACTCAGCAGCAGAGCTGGTGTAAACTGGTGTTGAAGGAGAAGGTCCTGGTGAGCTGCTCACGCGGTCACACGCAGAGCTGCTGCACATCTGATACACAGCACGTGTCTGTCAGAACTATTTGTCTTGCAGGTTGTTTACTGGAGGCTGCACCAGGAACCGAGGGCATGTACATAAAGCCATGTCAGATAAGGCCCCACTTGCTGGTTGAAGGCTGTT
>NW_008619792.1:0-38294 GCF_000691845.1 Merops nubicus | reverse complement strand
TCCCTCCTTCCTACAGAGGATCAATGTCCAAATGCATCAGAGGCTGGTCTTTCCTGCTGTGTCATTCTTGGGACTTCTTTGGTATTATCATATCTCAACAATTTTATT
Organism: Merops nubicus; assembly: GCF_000691845.1. Lineage (NCBI taxonomy): Eukaryota > Metazoa > Chordata > Aves > Coraciiformes > Meropidae > Merops > Merops nubicus. The sequence goes on along the minus strand of NW_008619792.1, from coordinate 38,186 downwards.
GTAAATCTCATAACGTTAATTCGTCTGTCATTTCACAGAAACCTGGGGTTTATTTTATACAAGCATTTTAATTTATTCTATTGTTTAAGAGGCAGTTTCTACCAGTTTGAGAATTTGGCTACTTTCCTAACAACTGAAATCTAGTGGCAAATGAAAAGGACCGTTACATACATATATTTTAAAATCTTGTGATTTTCAGTCCGACCTCATGATTTTTAAGATGGAGATTCATGGCCGTGATGCGTCACATCTAGCAGAGGATGGAGAAGTAAACTGCTAAAGAACTTTTACCCATAAATATCAGCACGTCAGAAGGTCATCTTTGTATGTATGTTTTAACTTATTAGCAACTGCTGTTTATCCTCTTTCTCCCTGTCCCCTAGCAGGAGGTGGCCTTCCCTGTGGAGAGGATGACAAGATGAGACCTTCGGGCTGCAGACACAGGGTGGCACTGACTGCCTCGGGCATGGGGAAGCTGCACACACCCCTGACCAAGGCACAGCAGCTTAGAGACCTCCTTGCTAAGCGGGTGACAGCACCACATTGCTGCTGGTTGGACACCCCAGCCACAGCTTCCCCACTAAACTGCTGACAGAGGAGTGAAGACCATGGCTGTTGAGCACCGTAAGGCAGGGCCAAGCACAGGACAAAGCAGTGAAATCTTGTAATGCCCACCTCCCCATCGCCACAAAAACTCATCGTGCGGTCACATTTTGCAGGAATTATTTTTCTTGCTCTGAAAATTCTCTTGAACTTCACTAGGTTATGCCTGTGCTTCAGGCTGGTCTAGGTTCTTACAGTCCTAGATGCTGCTGGGGTGGCTGCCTGGAAGAGCAGCCCCACAGCCATGGCCTCCTGCACAGAGGCAAAGGTCAGGAGTAGGAAAGGCTGCCTGGGGCCTTTTCAGGCAGCTGGCTTGAGACCAAGGGTTTGATGTGAGCCAGTGAAGGTGCTGCTGGGGTTTCTGATGGAGAACAGCAGGGAACTCTTTGGGGAGGAAACAAGTGACCATTCCTGTCCAGCAGCCAAGAAGTTGCTGACTTCCATAGAGATCCAGAGGCTAAAGGAGGGACTGAGGACACCAGAAACCTCAGTGTTGTTGCTGTCAGGGCTGGGCATCGAGTGTTGTCCTCTGAGCCCCACGTGTCCCATGGCCTCTGTTTGGCCACTGCCTCTCAGTGCATGAATGGTTTGCTCTGCAACATGGGCTGAACCCTGCAGAGAGTGCATCAGAGGGCCGAAAATCTAAGTGGTGTAGGCCTTTGCGTGGGTTTTGTTTGAGATATATTTTACTTCCAAGAAGGCACTTTGCTGCACATGCTTTTTCTTTTCTAGGTCTATGTTTGGAAGAGCAAAGCGTCCCTGTGGTCACAGTAGACACTGAGCATTAGGCAGCAGCCTTGTCACACGCACCCCCCTCTCCGCTCCATGTCCTCCAAGACACTGGGGGGTATGGTGGTGGAGTCTGAAAGGGGAGAGGCATGTCAGGTCCCCAAACACTGTGACAGTGTGTCTGCTGTAGGAGGGGACTTTCTGATGAGGCCCAGTTGCTCCTGGCAAAATTGTCTCAAATGCACTAGGCATGGGCTTAATCCAACCCCTGTGATGGAGGAGGAAGGACGAGCACTCTCACCATTGGTGCAGAACCATTTGTCTCATTCAGTTACAGGCACTCATAGGTTTCAGATTGCCAGTTATGAACTGGAGAACTTGTGAATTTGAAATCTAATCAATTAAGTGGTGAATGAGTGAATTAATGTATTCAGCTAGTCTGTACAAAGCCTGTGTTTGCTGGTTCTGTTGGTTTCTTTTTCCTAATGAGATCATAAAATACAGTTAAATATATACTATATGTTGTCTAATGTATTCAGCTAGTCTGTACAAAGCCCTTGTTTGCTGGTTTTGTTGGTTTCTTTTCCTAATGAGCTCATAAAATACAGTTAAATATATGCTGTATGTTGTTCTGTAAATGTGAGAGATCCAAACAGACCACGACATTGCTTAATGCAATAGAGGCTTCCTTTTTCTACAGTCTGCAGGAAGGCATGGGGGCTCTCTACTGTTTTGAGAGTCTCCACAGAAAATATTCTTCATCTCTAAGTTAAAGAACCTGCCTTAACATTTCTGGATTTAGAGTGCTTTCTGCAAATGAAACCTGGAACGCGGGAGCCACATCGTTACATTTCAGTTGCCAGTCCTGGAAGTTAAAGTTCTATGCAGAGCAAGTTCTGCACTCAACCTGATGTGGGCAACACAGTGCCTGCGTGGATTTGCTGGGCATCACTCATTGTTCCAAAACGGTGTGCTGGTTTTGTGTTCATTAGGAGCAGAGTCAGCATCTCACCGAGTCTAATGCCCCAAGACTGACAACTGCTGCTCATCCTCCAGCAGTGTTTTCAGAAGACCCCAGTTCTTCAGCACATCTGCCCAGGCAGGGAACAAGGTCATTCTTGAGAAGAAAAGGAGAGATGGAAACTGCCCTGGGTGGCTGATGAAGCTGGGGTTTCACTGCCTGCTCACGTCGTTCTCAGGTGCTGTATTCTCACTCAGGACTTGTTGCAATCTGAACTCATCTCCCCCCATGGATCATATGAGGTGTCCTCCATTAGTGGCGCTTTGCTCTGACAGGTGTCCTGCTGTGCGTTGCAGCAGTTCAGGGCTAAATAATTTAGTTTGGAAGAATGTTTTGTACGTGGCTTAGAAAATAGAAGAGCACAGGAATATTGCAACAGTGAACTGTAGAGTGGACAAATATGTTCTGTCCTATGTTTTCTAAGCATTGTACTTTTTTTGCTATCCATTGTTTCAAAATTGCTTTCTCTCCCATAATTATCTTCAAAAGAGAAGGCTGATCCAAAGTGTTTTGTTGTTGTCTTTTTTTTCAAGGTGGTTCATTGATTTCCATTTTTAATAATAAAGGTCAATAAACAAAAGAAAAACCCTGCAATAATATATCACCTAGCATTTAAAATAGAACATGCATATGTGCCACAGCACACTTCATCTGTGGACATCAAAGTGTCTCCCAGAGGTCGTAATCCTCATTTCAAAGATGAGGAAACAGGTGCTGAGAAGGAAAGTAGCTAAGCAAGTCACTGGCAAAGTGGGGCAAGAGTCTCCCGAGCCTGTATTGCGGGTGGAGATGAGGGAGCAGAGGAGAACAAACCCACCCTCACCTCATCAGGACAGCCCATCTCCCAAGTGCACAGCAACACTGCAAGGAGAGCAGCAAATCATGCCACAAACTGTGGAGACAGGGAAGCCTCATTTCCTCCAGTTTTGTGTCTAAAGGGCCATCCAGGAGGTGTCTAGTGTTGGCCTTTGATGGTGCAATCATGGGGTGCCACTGTGGCCTTTCCCTCACTGAGTTGCACTGGTGGAGTCTGGTTCCTCAGCTTTGTTGTCTGTTTTCCCAAAACTGGCTCACCGTCATCACACCTGACAAAAAGGCTCAAAACTGCTGAATGTTTTCAGACAGTTTTCATCATTTTAATATTGTAGATTTGTGGTCTTGAACTTTTTTTCTCTGTAACAGAGTTCTGAGAGTAGATAAAGGGTGGCACAGCAAGGATGTTCATGACACTGATTCAGTAGCTGCTATTGTTTTATCTTCCAGGAAAATGTTACCCAAAGGGAGACACAAAATTGGAATTCCAGCTCTGTAGCTGCATCTTCTTTGAGCCCTGAGAGGCTCACTATGAGTATTCATTTGATGAATAACCTGAGTGAGAAGTCTTTTTATGCCTGCAGCCATGCTGCCTGAGGTCATGGTCCTGTCATATCTCTACCCAGAGAGGGAGAGGTTGAATGAGAATTGTGGTGTGAAATCCCAAAGGAGTGATTTTCAAGCTCTCTTAATTTGTGAACTCTGAAAATACTCTGGGGGGCTGTTCAGCCTCCCTGGTGGTAAATTGAAACCTACTGATAAGAGGGTTTTTTTTAGCTTTAATGGACACATTAAAGGTAGGCTGTGGACACCACAGATCTGCTGGCCAAAAGTTTAAAACAACTGCTCTGAAGAACACCCTTGGTGTGTTGAGAGTGCTTCTCATGGCTCAGAAGAGAGTAGCTGGGGTTTGGCATTTCACTGCTGGAGCCAGGCACCTGGAAGGGAACTGTGGGAGCTGCTGTCACCACACCTAAATCCTTTGTAAGTCTGGGGCCAGAGCATCCAAGGCGAGTAATTGTTATTGGTGGAGGAGCTGCCGCCTTTGTCCGCTGAATAAATAAAGCAGGTTTTCCAGCTGTTCCCTCCTCCAAGTCTCTCACATCACTCTCTTTTCCTAATCTCCCCATCTTTTCTCTGTGGCTTCAGTTTCAGCTCTGGCAGGCAACTGTCACGGTGCTGTTTCTTCCCAGCTGGAGAGGGCTTTCCAAGGGCAACCTGAATGCCCCAAACAATTGCCTGTACAACCCACGTCCCAAAATCCCGTGTGTCAAGAAGTGATGTTTTTGCCATGGGTTGCAATGATCATATTTAATTGTTAGTTAAATATCGAGGTCACCAGCCACTCCTATTCCTAAAGAAGCACTATGCCTTTTAAATGAGCAGTGCTGGAGGGCAAGGGCATTTACTGACCAAACCATCTGCAGAAGAATTGACCTCTTCATTTGCCCTTCAAAGCCAAGGTTGCCATATTTTTCCAGAACCTGTGACCTGAATAGCAAGTTAGTGTCCTGTTAGGGTGGCTGGCCCTGAGGTTCCCAAGTTTCCTGACACTTCTTTCAGTAACTGCAATGATTTCAGCACCCTTATGAAAAACAATTTAGACAATCCATCGTGTCTTTCCAAAAGCAGAAATGCAGCACGATGGGACACACCAAAAAACTCATTTGGAAAGTAGTACATCAGTGAAATGGACAGACCCTGCGGACACTCTGGGTCAATATACAATAACGGCAGTGCTGTATGAGGCTTTTATTCCATCAGAGCAGCTCTAGCACATTGATTTGTACCAGAGAATAGCTGGGTAGCTTTTTTTATGTGTAAATCCACTTCCTAATCTGGCGGGTTTAACAACCCAAAAGTGTCAGCAAGGTATTGGTGCTTGTTTCTTCCGTGTTTTCTGACATGGGTATGTATCTGGCCCTCTTTTCCAAGGGTACAGCTCCTTTAGAAATGCTTTTTGGGAAGAGTTTTACTTGAGGAGTTGTTTTTAATGATAGTTCAATGCTATTCAAATATTCAAATCTTTGCATAGCAGAGGTACATGTGGTTATTCTAGCACAAAAATGCGTGTGTTTGCATGGTTCTGGGAATCAGTATAAATTATGCTAGCAGGGACATGTTTTGTGTTTATATGTTGGGAAAGCAAGTGCTGTAATTGAATATAACTCTAAACAAAATAAGTCTGGTGCTATTTTTCATTCACAGGCCACTCAACTGAACTATATGCTCACCATCGCTTTGTCAACAAGGGCAGCTGTGAGGGGTCAAGTGAGCTGGAGTCAGACTCATCTCCCTGCCTTCAGCTGTCCAGCCCCAGCGCCAGCTTGATGCTGGAGACTCTTCCTATAAAGGATTTTAGGGTAAGACAAACTGTGGTCTAGAATAATCTGTTCCTATCCACTGGGCTATAAAGGAGCACAGATCTGCCACTTACAGTGTAAATATCCAGTATTGGCCAGATAAATCCCCTGTTTGACCCCTGAGATCCTCAGCTGATCTCCAGGCTGCCCACTCACCTGGGCACAGTGCTCACTGCAGGTATAGGGCACCAGTCCCTGCTCAGCCTGAATTAAAACCAGCTTTATTATCTGAGAGGTGCCAACAAAATACAATCCACAACACAGAAGGCTCCTGCCCTGAGGATGTTTCCCTGTAAACAGGTGGCAAGTAGAAAATACGCCAGAAAAGCTCTGCCTGGGAAGGTTTGTGATTCCTCTTCCCTCCAGGTGTAGCATCACTGCTGGCTTGTGCAGGCTCCAGTTACAGAAGAGGTCTTCAAGGCTAAGGCAGCATGGGAAGCCTGCAAGGGAAAAGCATGAAACCAGGGGAGGGAAAAAGACCCAACGAATTAATATTTGCCGGTGAGGGTTTCATTTCATCCCACCCCTCTTTAGCACTGTAGGTATGCCCCACGCAGGAGAGCAGCTCTGCCCAGCTGGCGTAGCACCTACCCGGGCAGGGGAAGGGGTGGGGGACAGCACGTACTCGGCTTAATTGTACAGACTGGCAGCAGCTTTGGGCAGCTGATGTCAGGAGCTGTCCCGGGGCAGAAGCGATAATTAAACCCCTCGCATCCCTGCTGGAGGCCCGGCCGTGTCCCGCTTCGGCCGCAGCAGAGCTGCTCTGACACAGCAGGAGCCTTACGTAACCAGGCGGGGTTTTCAGTTCTGGAGCAACTCTTTCAGAAGGACTACACAACGCTGGAGAAGGAGCAGGCTTCTGTCCCCTTCTGTCTACAACCACAGCCGCGTTTCAGAGGCACTTTGGCACATTGCCCCGCTGGCAGCCCGCGATGGCAGTAGCAGCTTCTCAGGCTGAAATGTTTTTGTTGCAAGGCATGAGTCCATCTCTATTACTGCACAAACTTTTCCTTTCCCCCTCATCTCTTTTGGCCATATCAGAACTGGCAAACTCTTTTCAAAGAATCTTTAATCTTTTTCAACATCTGTGGTGGCCCTTTACTCACACTTGTTAGGGAAGAACTTCATGGGAAAACTTAGTGTGTTTCTTGGCTTATTGTTCTGGCCGACACGATCTCTTGCGGATGCGGTATAGAATCACAGAACCATGATTACAATCAGAATTACAATAGCAGCAGGGCAGCAATGCACTGAGGGTAGCACGCTGCATGCAAACCGTGGTTGTTTGAGTGGGAAGAACCCCACTGACATGCCTGCCAACCCCTGGTGTGCTCATTGTCCATCCTGTGAGCATGCTGCTCTGGAAGACATGCTCACCCTGTGGTTTCCTGGAAAACAGAGGCTTAAAACCAATAGGTATTTTCTGTCACCACCTGAATAACTCTTAAAACCGTAGCATAGTTAAGGCTGAATGCCTTAATTCATTGGTTCACTTGTCAGGTAAAATTATTCATTCAACACGGGTAAGGACGAGAAGATGACTAACTGTGAGTTCATCAGCTGTAAATCTAGAGTGTAAAGTGAAATAAACATGTAAAACTTCCCACCTATTCTTTAGATTATTCATCTATTTTGGAAAGCTTATTAGTTCAAGGCTTTAAAGTCATAGACAACACATGAGGAGCAAGTATGATATACACATGGAAGAGGCTGAGGTCTTAATAGGAAGCAGGGGTGGAAAAGGCAGGATGTTGACATCCTTGGTGAGGAATGAAGCAAGCTAGAGACTAGCAGGCTGAGGCAGGGGGGCATGTGTGGTTTGAGGGTCACTGCTCAGGCTCAAAGCACTTACACGGATACTTGCCTGTAATTATGTATTTAAACCCAGACCAGAAGCAGTTACATACCTGCACAAATGTAAAACTCATGTCACCTAAATATGTGCCTCACAGTGAGGTGGGTTGTGGCAAGATTTCTGGGCTATATATAGGCTTGCAGTGACTGAGGCCAACAGGTCAGAGCTGGAGTTTTCTGCAGAAACTCAGCTACGAATGTCAAAGTCTATAGCAGTGCAGTCTCCAATTAACATCTTTAATCTTTTATCTCAAGCCTTTTATCTTCACATTTTCTTAGCTGTTTGTTTGTTTTCTTTACATTTGTTTACATATACTGAACTGAAAGTTTTTCTGGAAATGCTGGTATGGCTTTTAAATGTAAGAGTGATTCACTGAGAATAATTAATTCAAAGATCTTGGCATCTCTTTTCCTTGTAATCTGGTGGTGGATATTCTGTGATTTTCTTGGAAGGTTTTTCCCCCTGAATGTGCATGTTTACACTCACACCCACACAGACTCACAGACATTTGCAAATGCAGACACTTCCCTCTTCTTTTGGAGCTTTTAAGTTCTGGAGCAGCATATCTGACCTGTACAATTAACCCTTTCTGCCAGGTGTCTTCTTCATTTGTGTCCAAAAGCACAACAGAGATTTTGAGGTTTGTGGGACCCACCCTATAGGTTTTTGTCCAAACCATAAACCCTCCAAGGCTTCCAGCACAGAGCAGGCACATGCAAACTGCACTTCAAGAAAGGTTTGTGCAGGTCTGTGCTCTGTGCTACCTCCTCATCAGTTGGACTCGATGATCTTAAAGGTCTTCACCAACCTAAATGATTCCACGATTCCTGCAGCTGTTCAGGCTTGATGTGGGTGACTGTTGGCTGGCCTGGGTCAAGCCAGGCATATTTCTAAGAAAATCAACAGCACAGATCTGCTCCTGGGGCCCAGGATTGTTCCCCAGCATTGTTTGATTTATTAAATATTGTTGTTGATATATATATATATCTGGACCTTGCAGTCTGTGCAACAAGCTCATACAGTGCATAAGGGGTAAGATTTCCTCACTGGCCCTGTGCCTGAAGTCTCTCATGAAACTTGAAATGGCTCATCACTGTAAACATCAGTCATATTTGCTTTGTAGAGCTCACAGTTTCACTTGAAATTTAGGCACCTAAAGAGAAATCAAGGTGCTGAACACCTTTGAAAGGCAAGGGCTTTTTGTTTTTTTCCTTGTTCTGAGAAAGGTCATTTATGCAATGCCAGAATCCCTGTAGCTTAGGACTGTGTGCTGTGATTTCAGAAGTTAAAAGCTTTTATGGTGCTTTGTAATAACCAGCACAGCATGACAAAAACCCCAGTTGCTTTGCAGAGGGGGTCATATCATTGCAATACTGACAGTTCCCTTGGGACCTGTACAAGGTAACTAGCAGGCTGTAGGTGAGCTGGCTTTAGCCAAATAAATGCAATGTAAGAAGCCTGCAGCAGAATATGGAGTCACTCTGTAATTATGCTCCTGTTTTGTTTTTTTTTTTTTTCTGCCTTGTCTATGAAACAGAGCCACTGGAACAGGATAACTTTCATAAATTCAGGGAGGGCCAAGATTATTATAACTAACTATAACAACACTTGGCTCTTTGAGGGCTTTTATCCAAATAGTCTCCAAGCCTTTGCTCTTCACAAAGAGAGATAAACATAATTGTCACAGTTCTAAAGTGAGGAAAGCTGAGACTCAATTAACTACTCATGGATATACAGCAAATCAGTAGCAGAGATGGGAACAGAAACCAGTTCTGACTACCATTAGTGCCCTAGTCCCTGGATCCTGGTGCCATCTCTATCAGGTAGCAACTGCAGTGGGATAAACAAGACAAAAAGTCATAAAAGAGGGTGGAGCAGAGTCACCAGGCAGCTCCGTGGCCAGCTGAAGTGGCTCTGGGATACACCTATTGCCTGTGGTCTGACATTTAGTGAGCCCTGACCAGCATCGGGAACCCGCATGTTGTGTCTGAGAGACCAGTTGGGTCCTCATTGTTTTGTCCTTGCAATAATCTTAAAGTTTACTGGTGGGAAAGAGTTCCTGCTGTGGCATCGCCAACCCAGCTGCTCTCTGCCTCTCCACCACTGCAGCTGTGCCAGTTTGGGACTCCTGGCTCTATCCCAGGGGGGTAAGTTGTGGGAAACCTCGGCTGGTCGGAGTGCAAGCAGATAACCGTGTATCCCTGAAGAGGCTGGGGACTACTGAGAGCAGCAGAGTAAACAAGATAAGGAACTGCCAGAAGAAACTGCTAGACCATCAGGGAAACTGCTAGACCACCTGAGAAGGTGTTAGACCACCAGAAGGAACACGAACAAAGTTTCTTGAAGTTGCAGGAGAGAGAAAAAGTTGTCCAATCATGAATTGTTGATCCTTGTCTAAGCCAATCATATATAGACACATATGTTTAAGAAAAGGTCTAAAAAGGCTTGTTAGAACAATAAAAGTGGTCTTCTTGCTCACAGGCTTCTGTGTCGTGTCTGTCTCAACAATGACAGTAAGTCTAGGATGAAGCCCCAGCAATATACACCCTTCATCATCTGCTTAGGCTTCTTGCTTTCCAACCTGTGTTGCTTTTGTTCCAACCTGCCCCTCACCATCCGTGCAGGTCCAGCTGGGGCCTGAAGCCACTGAAACCTGCGCTGGGTGACTCCTTGTTCCCAAAAGTGAAGCCATGCACCTGGAAGAAGCCCTGTACTAAGAGGTGCAGAGATGAGATAAGCCAGGCACTGATTCCTCAAAGGCAGCATTCAGCCGTTGTCCCCCCAAAAGGCTGATGATGGAGAAGGATAGCCTTTAAATGTTCTATTCTGAATAAACAGAGCCAAAGCAGAGGAAGGGATCTCTCTTTAACGTCTCTCACTCACTCCAGGTAAAGTATATTCAAACTTTCTGTTTCCTCAGTGCCTACAGAGCCTGGGCACAGAGCTGTGCTGAGCTGTGTCCTCCTTACACACCACCAGCTATCATAACAGCTCTGTAAATCAGGGTGCTCATGACATCTCCACAGGCCCTCTGGAGGCCTCTCCACCCATTTCTCTTACCTTTCTTCCCCCCTATATTTGTGGTAGAAGTTGTCTTGGCAAATGAGGAGGATTCATCACTACCCAAGCGACATCCCTTTCCTGTTTTGGGTCAAAATGTGATCTTGAGCTCTTGCAATAGATGACACTCCTCTCCCTGTGGCTCCCTGAGGACAGGGCCATGTGTCTGCAGCCATTTAGCTAACTGCAGGAAGCAAGCCAAATTAAAATTGCCCAGAATGAGATTTTTCTAGCACTTACTGATGACTTACTACATTGCAGCAGCAAGGCTTTCAAAACAGGGAGGTATTTCTCCTCCAGGCTGAAATAACATGCTTTAGCACAGCCAGGAGGTGAGCGTGCTGCTCACCCTGGGCAATACCTGCTTTTGCTGAGTGGAAGTGGGGACAACACTGGCAAGGGGTTACTCTGATGGCAGAGAGAAACCTGTCAAGAGCAATATTGGTGTTTCCTTCCAGTCACAAGCAGATCTGTTTAGATTTTGCTCAGCTTTTTACAGGACAATGTAGTTGTCTTTTTTTATCCTATCAAAGCTTAAGGGTGAGTTGAGGATGGGGCTCCAGCTGGGCACTGTACTGCAGGAGGAACACAGCCCCTGCCCCAAAGGCTTCTGCAGGAGAAATGTGGGGTGAGGCAAGGGACTAGGAGGAGGACAACAACATGAGCATATTCTCAAAGTGATAGAAAAGAAGGGAGTTTGGATGTCTCTAGCAAGTTAGAAGAAAGCTTGAAGAGGGCTGGAGATGGGACCCAGGTTAGAAAGGATGTTCTCTGAGGCCACATCTGTTTTAGCAAATCACACTCAGGGCTGTTCTCTGGTGCTGAGGTCAACTGGCAGAGAAGAGCTTGTGTTCATACCATTAAACCCTCTCAGCTGTCAAAAGATGTTGGCTGACTATGTTGGCCTCTATGACCATCAAGCCATGAGCCGTGTCTGTTGATTTTCTCCAGGACAGAACTGCTGGTGGTGGACACTTCCTGGTTTAGATGGGCCTTTGAAAAGTCACTGTCTTAACCAGGTTGAGTTGAAGTGGTCATTGATATTATTGGATGCTACATGCATAGACAGACATGTTCATGTATGTATCTCCTGTTCAAGATTCTCCAGTGTGACTTCACATTCATGGCTTTCAGCTCAAATGGCAGCTGGAACATAAAGATACTTACATGCTGTTTTTTTCCTGAAGTACTTAGAGAAGGGGAGACTGGCTCCTTTTTCTGGTGGTAGCCTGATCTCTTGCTCAGCTACCTTCTTCAGTGGAGAAATCTCACAAGAGAGGAGCTTCAGGAGCAATGTCAAGTAAAGGTGGTGACAAAAACCCCGATGACCAGAGGAAGGGAGCAGCTGCCATCTGAAGGTGCCATGAGTTGGAGATGACCACTGCACCCATTTCCAGTGTGTAGGTGTCCAGGGCTGTAAGAGGAGCCCTGGAAGCAGCACAGGTTTCACTGAATCCAGGAGCTATTCTTGGACACCACCTACTGGCATCCTCCCTGTTAACTCTGCTCAAGATGAGCAGTTGTGCGTGGCGTCAGCGGCGTCTCGAGCCTGGAAGCAAAGAGACAAACTTGACCTTCCCAGACCTTTCCAGTGAACGTCCTGCTTGTTTTCCTGAGAGAGGGGAGCTGCCCTGGGGCCTTCTGAAAAGCTCCATTGTGTAAGGGAGGGATTTTTACGTGGGACCAGGAAAGGGGATGCGGATGCCAAAAGAAGAGCTGTGAATGGAGGCGGGTGAAAGAAACAGGGAGGAAAAAAAAAGGATGGAGAAAAAAGTCTGCAGAGAGTAGTGAGGAATAAACGGGAAGTCCTTCCTACCACAGCTCTGGGGGAAGGGGCAGTTTATACCCACCACGTGCCAGTTTAGATAGCCTTACAAGACACAGAGCATTTAAGTCCATGATTTTTCTTTTTTCATTGAGGTTTCTGTAGCACTGAGGAAAAACAAAAACAAAACCAACTTTAGTTTTTGGCTGCTGCATTTTAAATCTGAAAGAAAGAGGAGGTACAGCCTCTGACTGCTCCGCCTGTTGGCACTGGCACCAAAACCCACAGTGCTGATGCTTACAATTCCTGACAGTCACAACAGCCAGACAAAAAAATAGAACAAAGGACCACAGTGGTCAGCCGTCCTCATTTCCACAGCAGGCAAGGGCTGTACTCCACCTCTGCACGGTGCTGCTACACACGATGGGAAGAAGCCTCCCAACTGCCATTGCTCCTCATGGAGGACACAGTCCTGCTCTTCCTCCAGCTTCCTAGCTGAGACGTGCTGCAGCTGTGGGGCTTCAGCAAAAACAACCCAACCTCCCAGTGCACCCGTAGGTCCTAATTGCTCTGAGGAGCTTCAGCGGGGCCTCCACCCACACCCTCTGCCAACAACTCTATTTAAGCTCAGTCTTGGGCTGCCTTGAGCTGTTGTTTTGTTGTCTGGATGGGTGCTTGTAGTGTGTGTGTCCTTCATCTCCAGCCCCCTTCACTGGCTGCAACCCCTGGATGAACCCTGGACTTGGTGCAACTCTGCTGTGTCTGGGGCGGCTGTCAGAAGCTGGTACCAGCACCTGGCTCTGTGCAGGTACTGGGGGACTGTGGGTGAGGCTGCTACCTGTGCTGAGGTCTCCTTGTCCCCCTTTGTGGGCTAGTGCTGCTTCCTCATGTAGGTAAATGCTATTGCTACTCTTCCACCTCTTGTTCCTCAGGTAACTATCTCCTCTGGGTTTTTCAACAGAAGTTCTTCTCATTACCTGTGTATGTTTTCTTTTTTTTTGTTATATTTGCCTCAGAAGCTACATCATCTAATATTTTTCTCTGGGGAGCAAGTCAAGATTTAAAACCATAAACTGATTTATCTTCTCATAGGGTAAAGATGGAGAAGTCTATTGTATTGCCATCTGCTCGAGGCCTGTTGAGGCTCCCTTTTGCCCACCACAGGATTCCTAGGCCTCTTCGCCTCCCTGCTGTCTGCTGTGTTTCAGCCCACAAGCTGGTTTTTGCTTTTACTTAGGTGAAGACTCAAGCCCACTGATATTTTTTTTTAAAATTTCTATATTCCTTTCCTGTTTGCAGGATGGTCTCGCAGGTTTTCTTTTTTTAAGTGCAGTGGGTGAGATGGTTTGTCTGAAAAATCTCTGCAAGCTCTATTGCCTGATGATGAAATCTTGCTGTCTGTGGCTGCCATAAAAGAGTACTTTTGAGCAAGAAGCTCTAGCCTTATCCAAGACACAAAGATTCCCCAGAGAGTCTAGCTGGGAGGTCTTAGCTTAACATTCATCCTTCTGGCGTGGTCAGAGCTCTTTTCCAAGCTCTTTTATTTTAAGAAACCAGCGACATTTGGGATGTAAGTCTGACTCTCACTGGTGGCTGGGAAGACAGAAGTGTGACAGGGCTGTTATGGTGCTGTGCAACCAGGGGTTTGAGTAAACCATTAGTACCTGCAGAGATCCTGCTGGCATCTTTGGATAGCCTACTGCTGATGGTCAGGATGGTGTAGGTGGGAGAGTCTACTGGAACATTGAGGGGTTTTGTTTGGGTTTAAATATTAATTTCATTTTCTGATGGATGTAGAAGTTGATTTGTAAAGAATGTATCTGGCAGGTGAAGCAGCCTTGGGAAATGGAGCTGCTTCAGTATGGTGTACCTAGGGTTTGAACCCATAGAGTAATGGCTTTTAATGTTAAGAGCCTTATGAAATGATTGTGATGTCTCTTCCTCTAGCAAGACTGAAATTATATTCCTTCAAACATTTCCACTTTCTGTTGTGTGGTGTATTGCAAAAGAAGGCATTCACTGCTGTGCCATATCACCCAGGGCTCTCCTTTCAGATAAATCCTGCCAAATGAGAGATGTGTTCCTGGAAAGCACTTGCATGTCCTGAGAGCGTGTCTCTGGCTCAATAGCTTTCTCTGATTAGGCAAGTGCTCTTTTTATGGTGAGTAAAATCAGGGGGGATTTATAGCCTATGCTAACATAATGTGATCCAGCCATGACAGACAGTCCTTTCATCATAATGAATGATGGATCTAGTTGTTGTTACTTTGGTTTATTTCTGTAACAGGCAGGTTTGAACTATACTTTGCCACAAAGGGTGAATGCATTAGGAAGGAAAACACTGGAGCTGTTGTGGTTCAAACCCACTTAAGGAAAACCGTCCTGTTGCATGTCAGATGTGGGCCAATCTACCTCACAGGGAAAAAACCTTGCTGTTGGGGTTTTCCCTTTTCAGTGTGCACTTCCTAATTTTAAAGGTGGAATTGATGTGTTCTGCTTCTTACCTTCTCAGAGACCTCACCAACTGTGTATCTGTGGTCAGAGCAAGTCTTTTCATAACTAATGCTAGCCCTGGTTCTCCTTGATTCCTAGTTGCTTACAGGCAGTTGCTCAAAGTGGGTCTTGTATCTGCTGGTGTTTATTTGTAAGAACTTTGCAGGGCCATGTGGTAGACTGGCAGATTATGTAGCCTATAAAGCTGTTTGTGATAATAATCTGTCTGTGTCTTTAAAAAAAGTAGACTTGGTGAGAACAATGCTGTGTAGATCTGTAGGACCTCACTCTGTTTCCACAGACTTAAGAAAAGGTTGTGATATGCCTCAGTGTGATAATCTGAGCTTCTAATGCTGCATGAATGAGGCATGGGGATTGACTGGCTAGCCACCTGTAGTATGTATCGTCCGTGTTACATGCTAGTAAGGTTCCTTAGACACTGAGGCTACCAAAGCCCCATGCTGATGGCTCTTTCAGACATTTGGAAGGTGTCATGCAGAAGAAAAGCATGTTGTCATAGTATCCAGAGAGCTGGCAGCTCAGCAAGCTTCCCAGGCATGAGAGTGAGCTTGTGTTGATTGCACTATTAAAGGCTTTGTGGATTTTGACTCTAGACAAGCCTCAACAGAATAACTAGATCAAAACTGCTAACACTGTAAGCTTTGCTAAAAATTAATTAGTAGGAAGGAAGAAAAAGAGGGCAGGCACTGCTTTGAAGATTAAGTTGCAAAAAGTAACACTGTGATAACCCTGAAGGGTGGTTGGACTAAGACAACAGGTTTTTGGTGTTCAGTGGATGGTATGGTAAGAGGCTAATGTTGCAGAGTTGATGATACCTTACCAAAGGTGTACAAGACTGGGGCTCTTCTTGGCTTTTTCTGGCACTGTGGGAGCTTAGTGGTTTTTGGAAGAGGTGGCTGGTCTTGCTGCTGACCTTTCTGGATGTCTGTTCTTCAGACACATTCTTATGTTAGCTGAGGAAGGAACTCCAGTCCCTGTAAAGAACAAGCCTCTTCTAAGACACCTCAAGTTGAAAACAGAAGTTACCCCAATTTACCAGGTGCACTGGAAGTAGGTCCCTATTTACACCTGCAGGAGTAGGCAAGGCTCAGGTGGTGTGTGGTGGGGCCCAGGAATCACTGTAGGCTGAAAAAAGGCTGCTGTGAGAAGCTGCATTTGACCTACTCAAGATGTAAAGCCAAAATGACAGCATTGTTTGCAGTTATGGCTTCCTTACGCTCCCTGCTGAAGCTCTCTTTCTTCATTTCTGACTTAACCAAAATTTCTTCTTTGGCTGCAGTTGTCCCTTGTTGCTGCCTTCCCCATTGTTTCTTGTTTGCCTCAGGCTTAGCTTGTTTTCTGAAAAGTTATAGTACAAAAGTTCTTGCTGGTTTTGACTAAGTTTAGGAGGAAGCTGATGTTTTGTTTTAAATTTCTGACTGAGGAATCAGTCTGATTAACTCTTAACATCACTGGGAGTTTGGCTGGAGGATCAACCTGGAGCAGAGTGTGCTCTTTGGCTTTTGTGAAAAGTAGCCAAATAATTCCGTCAAGTTACGGGTCTGTGGAAATCCTTATGCACATCCTTGTTGTAGGGGAGGAGAGGGTAGAGGCTGGCAGAAACAACCTTTAGAAGAGGTATTTTCCCTAAGAGGAAAAGGATGGGGCAATTATGTGGAATGATTACTGAGACAGGTGAGTGGATGCACAAGTAAAGATAAGGGATGCAGGAAAGAGGATGGATGAAACTTGTATGGTAACATGTACCCAAGGGAACCAGTTAAAGGGACTGCTGCCTAAAATCTGCCACAACATGCAGAAGTCTTCAACTTCCACATGGCTGTGTGTCCAGCCAAAAGCTGTGTAACTTGTTGCCAAGGTTGCCCCCTGCCCCTGGTCCACAGAAAGCTAACAGCTTTCAACTTGTATTAGCTGTCAGGATCTCCAGTGGGTAAGACCTGCCTGATGTAGAGGTTTTTAACAAATAGTGATATTGGCGTGAATGGAAATGCATGGCTGGAGATACTGGGAAAAGAGCAGATGAAGTGTTAAAGGAATGTATTACTTGCTGCAGAGCCACCTCATGTTTTACACAAATAACCAGATGATGACAAACTGAAGCCTCAGAGGTAAGGTGACAAGATGATGACCAAGAGTACTTGAGCTGTGAAAGTACCCAGATAAGGATAAAAAAAAGATTCTTTTTTTGTCTGGAACTCTTGAGGAGTGGAGCAAGACAGTGAGGCATAAGATCATAGCATCCACTGCTATAGGGTGTAAAAGATGCATCCAAAAATCATGAAGAGCTGAGCAGATGCAGTGAGGCGATGATGGTGTTATCTCATGTGCTTCTTGCTGCAAATGGGTGATCCTGGCCAGACTGATACCCACAGCTTGATTTGTGTGAATATGTCGATGGAGGAGGTAGAATCAACTTATTGGAGTCTTTGTAATAAGAATTGCCTTTCCTGTCTGTAAGGTCTTGCAATGAGTTTTGTTCCACTAATTTCCTGCAGCAATGGAACGAAATGTTCCAGTTCTGCTAATGATTCATGTAGGAGGTGATACATAGCCATGTGATGGCATTTCATATATATTCCAGTTGCCTTTAAAAAAAACTTAGGCAATTAAATTGCAAAATTGCTGTGTTAAAGGGATATTCTTGCCAAAGTCAGGCACTTAACTGCTGCAAATTGGAATAGTCTGTTTAAGCTTCCTGCTGCCCTCTTGCAGGAAAACTGCTGCAATCAAACTGCTTGCTGTGTTTCACTTTCTGGATGCTCAGCTTGAGATGCACATTGCCCATCTGAGAGATGCATTGAATGCTGTCAATTAGAAGTGACACTACTGCATTTAAACATGTGCCACAAAAATGCTGTAAAGAAAATCAGGCCACCCAAGTTCCAAGGCTTTCTCACGCAGGCTTTCTGCATGAGAGGTTCTTGCTGACCTGGATGCTGCAGGTATACAATGAAGGCAGGTTTTTTTGCCTTCCCAGGAGTTAGAAAATCTTGTGCTCTGACAGCAATCCAGGTGTCTCTTCTCCCTTCTTACCTCTGTTCCTGACCATGATGGATGGCCATGGTTCTGCAAAATAGGTATCTATACCCACTGAGGGCTTATGTCATCTGCTGTTAATGCAAAGAGCTTGGTTCCTGGGTGCCTTTTGCTCTTTCTGATGGAGTTGTAGGGAGAAAAATTATGCTTGTGAAGTATTCAGAAGTGACAGTGGTGAGGGCAGAGAAAAGCTACCCAGGAAGCTAGTATGTCCTTTCTTAAAAGCAATACAGGAGTGATGCTGGCCAAAAAAAAAAGTACTAAATGGTTGCTCTTAGTTGTGGGTCACTCCTTCAGTGGCACAGAAGGGCATGGGGGAGTCCTGGGAGTAGCAGTAGTGCCTTGTGGTTAAATAAAGTTTACAGAATTAAGATATCCAGCCATATAACTGTGTCCTTGTTCATCCCTGCTTAGCTCTGCTGTTTTCATAATCTCTCCACAGCCATCCTGTTTGAAAGGGTGGGTTGTACAAGTGAGTGTCTGGTTTCTCATACCTGTACTCTGCCTGCCAGCTCTAGAAAGTTCTGCCTGCTGGTGGTCTGATGCTGTGGATGCTGCCTGCCTGCCTGACTCTGCTGCTCTCTTGGGCTGCCCTTGAAGGCAAACTTACCAATGCTTAACCAGTAAGTGAGAACATCTGGGGAGAATATTTTGGTGTTCTTGTGAAGTTTAGCTTAAAGGCAGAAATGCATTGTCTTTTTCTCCCTTATTTGTCTCACAAGAGTGGAACAGGGGTTAGTTTTGAGTTACTTAAATATTTACAACAATATCCTTAGTCTGGAGTTCAAGGAAAGATTTTATGCAGATAAGTCAATGAATTTTAGCATGACAGCTGCCTTCAAGTCTGGTTGAAAATAAGTGGGTAATGGATTCCTATTACTATTCTTGCTCCCTCAAACCTCGGGAGATTTCCCTGTTGCCTAAGAGTGGATCTGTTCTGTTCTCCAACAATAAAAAGCAGATTATTTTCCTTCTTAAAATACCCAGAGGGGATTGCTAACACAGATCATCTCCACTGTGCGCCCATCCTAGTGTGCCTGGTCACATCTCATCCCTTCTAGCAGCGTGGAAGGGCTAATCCCTGGCACTGAAGGCACTCAGATTAACCCACTGCAAGATTAGGATGCTTGAGCTATTGTTAGAAGGTTAGTATATTTGGTTGTCAACATTTGCTGGACTTGGCCTGAAAACAATTTCCAGTGAGGTCACTGACTCTTGGGTGCCAGTTTGCCTGGCACGTTAAGAAAGGCTGGAGTTAAAGCAAGTGGCTATAAAGATTAAACTGGAGCTCTGACTGGACAGAATGCATTTTGGATTTAAGCCAGTCATTGCTGCTGATGGAGACAAGAGACTTTGGTGGTCTGGTCTGGAGGTGCTGAGCTCCTGCCTTGCTGGGAGGTTTGGGGTAGCTGCAGTGGTGTTCTTGCAGTTCAGTGGGTCAGGGCAAGGAGAGTTTCTGACTTGACACAGCAATCCCTGCTGGTGGCTGCAGCTGGGACAAGTTGTACTGGTCATCTCTCACATCAGCATCTGGGGCTCATACAGAGCTGCTTTTCGGGTCAGCTTTTCCCTACCTAGGCACATCCTTTGGTATTGAGAGCTTTTCCTTTTCATAGGCTATTTTGAGTTACTCAGCTGGAACTCAATATAACCACTACCCTGGCACTAGTTTTGTTCAACTATTTGTGCTGGTCTCTGAACAGAGACAAACACCTCTGTCCTAGGTGACATGAGATTCTTTCTTGGTGAGGGAACAGTGGCTCTTCTGGTGCTTTGCTTTCTGGAGTTTCCTGCTAATGACATTGTGTGCCATTAAGTGAGTGAGCTGCCCACAGATGAACTTGTCTTGGTTGCTGTGCAGTGCAAAATGAGCTTATTTCCAGGGCAGTGTCTCCACCCACAGTGGTACCTCTAGGAAAATAGCAATTGGCTTCTTTCTGTGCTGGGACTCAAACTGTCTGTACTCATAATGTCTTATTTCAGCTACTAGCAGGAGGATTCACGTTTAAAACAAGAAGGAACTTCTTGTCAGCAGGGCATTCATTCCAATGCAAAGTCTGCTCAAGCTAGCTCAACACCTTGTAAATGCTTACACTGCTTTCTAGTGTATGGGGGAGTGATAGCAGAGCTGTGGTCCCATTGCAGCCAGTGCCACTGTGGTATGTGAACCAGTATCTGCAGTGCACTGATGCTTGTGGAGCACACCATGGTGCTGCAGGGATTGTGCATGGGGAGGGATGGGCAGGGTAGATATTTGCTTCTTGAAAAGCAACTTTTTCCCCTAATTTTTTGGTGGGAAATTACAAATGAGGGCTCTAAAAATACACCTTTCTTTAAAAGCTTTTGCTAATACAGGAAGAGAGTATATATCTGCTTATCAGTGGAAAATAATCATGATGGTAAAATAAAACTTAGATGGCAATTGTTTTCCTCTATCACAACCCAGGTCAAACTTACATTTGGTTCCAAGCAGCTTCTCTTGAGAAATACTGAATGCTGGCTGTGTTGTGGAATTGGTTCCAGTGGTTTAGTTGAGCATTGTTGCTGAGTGTCTTGATTTCAAGACCCATCCTTTTGCGTGTATCTTATCATGCTCCCCTTTGTGCTCACAAGCACTGACAGCTGGCTGTTGGCTGAAGTGTATAGAATGGCATTTGTCATACATCTGACAGTGATTTTTTTTTTCTTTTTCAACAGGTCGACGAGGATATTCAGCTGAAACCCATTTGGAAGACAAGTCTAAAAGCTCTTTCAGTGAAGATATATTAGAAAGGTAGAGCCTGTCCAAAAATGCTTGCTGTTTGACACTGGTATCTTAGAGCTGTAGCTGTACTGTGCATTGTCACTTTTAGCAATGCTGGGCACCCTAATGAAGCTGTTCAGCTTTAACACATTTATAAGCACTAAAGTTTGACACTGGTATCTTAGAGCTGTAGTTGTACTGTGCATTCTCACTTTTAGCAATGCTGGGCACCCTAGTGAAGCAAGAGCTGTTCAGCTTTAACACATTTATGAGCACTTAGTACATTCCTCTGTACTTTACAAACATACTTCCGGGGGTTTCTGTAGAGCTGCATGACAAAATAATTTTGGAGATTTTATTCAAGACCAGTGTTGTAATTTATTCTGAAAAAAAATAACTTTTGAAATCCAGAATGTGGGCCTAAAGCTTCTAAGTGGCTTACTGTGACAAAAGAACAAGGCCACCAGGATGGTGGCATTGCTTCTAGTGGTCTTGCTGCACAGAGACATGTATTTTGTCAGGAACATGAGACATCAGACTCTGTTGGTTCTCCCCTTAGCCAATGCTTCCCACATGCAGAACTTGCCCTGGGTTTAGATGAGTGTGTAGCTAGCTGGTCAGCTCTGCCAGACCAGGTGCGTGTAAGATATAGCTGTCTGTATTAAGTGCAGAATTGCAGAGAACCCATTTGTTGGATGAAAAAGTAATGTCTGACATCACACTGAGGCTGTTTAGGTTATCTGATGAGTAAAAACTCAAATATATAAAAAAATACTGTATGTGTATAAAAAAAAATTGTATGACTGCATATATATGGTATACATATATATAAAGTAAACCATAAATAAATATGGTCCAGTGTGGAAGAAATGCATTGTAGATTTTAATATACCAGTGAGAGAGTGCCATATGATGTATGTAATGGTCCTGCTTCTATTTCAGCCCACACTTGCTCTAATAGTGCTTATGAACTTGTAATTTGAAGGTGGTTTCTAGGATGTGGGAAGAGGCACTGTATACATATCTAGAGGGATACACAAAGTGAAAGAAGGAGAGAAAGATGCCAATGCCACCACACCGTGAGCTCAGGCCTTAGCTTTCTTCAAGAAACAGGTTGCATATGAGCAGTTCTTGTTTGTGATCAGTATAGAGCATAATGTATGGTTTGGCTGATAGGAAGTAATCATCCTGAAGCCACTGGTTTCCTCATCAGAATACCTTCAAAGGGTGGACCTCAGACCTAAACTGATAAGGTAGGCAGTGACAGTGCTGGCAGGCTGCCCTGCCTTGCCCCACAGCTGGCAAATCCCTGTTCATGCAGGCTTTAATAGCCTACACCAAAGGCCAAGGAAGCCCCAGAAAGGTTCATTCCCAATCCCATGATAATGGGACTCCTTCTAATGGGTGAAAAGAGGTGCTCATTTATTCACTGCCTTTATATTTGACCTGGGGGGAGTCCCCACCAAGGCTGTCTGCTTGGTAGGTGATGTAGTTGTGCAAGATAAATAACATTTTGATGCTGAAGCATCTTTTTTAATTGGCTATAACAGTTTAAAGTTGAGGGGAAAGAAGCAGAAATATGAAATGCAAGGAGTGGACGTGGTAAGACTGCAGTCCTGTAGCAGGCAGAGGTGCAGATAAGATTGACCAGCTAGTATGGTTTGCTCTGCCTCTGTGGGACTGGCTTGTAGTGGGGAGTAGTAGCTTTTTCTATAACTGAATAAAAATTTACTTATGCAGTATACTTGAAATTGATCTCTTTAAAAAAAAAAAATCTAGGAGAAGTCCATTCAGCAGTTCAGGTTTGGGGTTATCTCACCTGTCCTTCCTTTCTAGTTCTGACAATCAGGCTCTTCCTGGGTTTTCTAGAGTCCTTCAGATTTAGGAATCATAAGCCCTGCTTTGAGACCAGGATTTTCAACAGTATGTGTTGCACTGCAAGGAATAGATAAGTATGAAAACAAAGGGTTAGTGTACACGTGCTTGCTGTGCAAGAGAAGTTACTAATCTAAACAATGTTTAACACTAAAAGTCCACGAGTGCCAAGTCCTGAGAGGAGCTCAGCTTTCAGCTCCCTCTGGGGCTATAAGATCTGTAGCTGCCTACAGGATCCAGACCTTGCTATGTTACATCTCCAGCTTCCCCAAACCACAAATCTAGGCTGTTTCTGCTCCTACCTGTGCAAGTGTCCCCTCTCCTATACAGGACTGCTGCCCTAGTTATGGGTTTGAGGTGCAGTATTTTGCAATGGAGTGCTCAGTTTCCCTCCCTGTGGCAGTCAGGGGAGGATGAAGCAGAGTCCCAGAGCAGGCACACATCAGTTTTTGTCTGTCAGCAAGTTGGGAGCGTGCATTGCTCTGGCTGTTATAAAAGGCTCTCGTTAAGTAATCACATTTCTCTTGCATAAGCCCTTGTTTGGGGGAGGCTGTAGCCAACCGGAGGCTGCAGCTCACAGACAGAAAGCATGGTGAACTACCACAATTTTTAAATAACATAGGATTATTAATCTGCTGAAAGTTGTTTAAATCTCTTTAGATAAGACTGAGCGGTGGAGACTCCCCAGCGCTGGTGGCAGCTGAACTGCAGCTCTAAGACGTTGCCAGAAAGCCCGTGTGGATCCTCGTGAGTAATATTCCTGCTACTTCTAAAGGGTGTTTGTGGCTGATAACTGCAGGCAGGGAAATATTGCAGATGCTTATTGCTGGCAATAAATTAGAAGGAGGCAGGAGGTGAGAGACAATGGTGCAACTTCTGACTGATTTTAAAACAGACTTCCTAGACTTCTATAAGCAAGCATGGGTTTTTCTGAAGCTGTCTAATCAAGTCTCTTCCAAGTATGCTAATAAAAAAGAACTGTGATGCTGAATTCAATTACAAGACTGTCAGGAGAAGCATAGATTGGGCCCTCACAGTGAGATCAAAGGACCATCTAGTCCCATGTACCATTTGGAGTGGCCAAAAGACAATGTTCACGGAAAGAATATAAGAATAGGACAAGTGTACAGTGATATTTCCTCTTATGTTTTCCTGGCTTTCAGAAATCTGCAGGTCAGTCATTTCTGAGTCAAAAAATTATTTCTTTAATAGTATAAGTGAATTTTTCTTTTCAGAATTTGCTAGAGTATCTGTTGAGGACAATAAAAGGTTTTGGGACTTAACTAACATAAATCTAATAGGAATTTGATTTCCTGTGTTAAATGAGCCCTTCCACATAGAAAATAACCCTTTTTTTAGATTAAAATCCTGTTTAGACGGAACTGAAAAGCTCGTACAGATTTGCAGAAAGCAGAATTTCCCTTCCCACTTCCTTGTAATGTGTCTGGATGCAGCTCAGTCCATGAACAAAGCCCGGAACTGTACAACAATCCACTGAAGTGGGAACAGGAATTTCATAGTTCATTGCTGAGCAGCTTGGAACAACCCAGTTATTATTCCTGCCAACTCTGGAAGGCACTGAACTGCCATTGTGTAGAGAAGGCAGCTCAAGTGCTGAGATGTGAGGGGAAATAAAGCTGTTGCCTGTAGTGTAGGGATGAAAGTCACTACTTACAAACATTAAAAATGTAGTATATAGATTTTACAATCTATAAAGTTCTTGAGACTTCCTAAGTCATTTAAATCTTATTTGCAGTCAGTAGATGAGGAGGTATTAGCACCATGAAAAGAGGGTATTGTGTAGGAGTTACAGGGTTACATGTCAATGTGAAAAGCTATATTGAACTAGAAAGTCCTTGGCTGCAAAGCCAAGCCTTTAATTTTTTTATATTTCCTTTCTAAAGTGGCCAAAATTGGTAAGCCTGTTTGCTTCAGTAAAGCTATGATAGTGATGTAGGATAAGCTGGAATCACTATTAGGCTTGTTCACTAATTACTTAGACCTTAGAACCTTTGCAATACATCCATAAGCAAACCTGAGCTATGCCTCTTGGACTATGCCAGTGAGGGATGGGTGGTGGCAACCTAGCAAGGCCTCTTTGCTTCTGTTCTCCACAACCCCGGCACCCTTCCCAGCTGGTTGCTCTCCATCTGAAACTTGTATGGGGATCTTTAGTCATTACAGTGCTGGGGTTTGATACAGGCTATTAACTGACAATCTCAGATACTGAGATGGATTTTTCCTCAGATCATTGAATTACTTTATGGATCTGGAGAGTTTACAGTCTGAAAAACCCATGAGAGACTATTACTTGTCACTGCTTGTAAAAATCCTTGAGCTGTTGGGAGAGTATTTTGGGCAAGTACCTGTTACTTGCCCTGGCTTGGGGCTATTTTCTGGGCTACTGACACTGACTCCTGCCAAGAGATACTGCTTCAAAGATGTTCCTAGCCCATGTAAGGTCTTTTTAGTTCTTATGAAAATTCCATAAATAAGTCAACAGTTAAAACTGGGGAACTTATGACATTATTTCTAAAACAGTCTCTGGGACATGGAACAAACCCAGGAATATATCGGGATAGCCAAACAATATCTGTAATCTGTTACAGGATAAAATGGATGCTATACACAAGCTGAAGATTTTGGTGATGTTTCTGTCTCTGGCTGCTTTCATGGCCATGGTGATACTGAATGCTGGAAATGCAACTGGGATATTCAAAGGTGAGGCAATCTAGTTGTATGTGTTCAGAGGTCGATTTTATGCATTGTATCAATTGATATAAGGTACCTTAGATGGGATGGATATGTCTGTCACCTCATTGCTTCTCCAAATACACCTTTGATCTGTGAAAGGTGGCAGAAGCTGGTGCATCAGCCAGGTGCCTGAGCTCTATCCTGTCCCTTGAAATCCAAATGGATAGTCTTGTCCCTGGATCTAGTGGTCGGTGAAAGGCAGTCTTTGCATACACTGCTTTTGTATCCCTGGTGGAAGCTGTTCAGGCTGCTGTTGTGTGTTTATAGAGGGCAGTGGCACTTGGTTTGAACACTACCCAGCTGAATTTGTCACAAATGGACATTGTGCTGCTTTCTGCCTTTCACAAGCAACTGGCTTTTCTGGTTCTGTATAGGAGGGAGGTGCTCAGGATTCTTCACAGGGACAGTGATCCTATAATGGGTGCCTAAAGGCAAGCCAACTGCAGCACATGGCTTGTTTTCACCAAGGACATGTTCTAGTCTTCCCTCAGATCCACTGAGGTGTGGACTAAGCCTTGAGGAAGATTGCAGGGTGAGGCAAACCAGCAGTCTTTCCCCATTATTTGTGTGTAGTAACACTCTTGCCTGCAATAACATTCACCACTGCAGGTCTGTTCAGAACAACCCCTGGAAACATCTCAGCAAAGTACCAGACTGACTTCACACCAGCTGGTTGGACTTTCCTCATCTGGAATGTCATCTATGCCTGGCAGCTTGCCTGGCTTCTCTACGCCTTGTCGGGGGTCTGCCGAAGGTATCTTTCCTGCGTGTGGTACAGACAAGGGGCAGCAGCTTTTCCCTTCTGTACCTCAGTCCCTCACCCCCTTTTCTGGAGCTTCTAGTCAGAGTAAACCCACCACCATTCCTCTTAATGTTCTGAAGCTCTGCAGCTGGAGCATCTTTTAGGTTCAGCATACAAAGCTGGGAAGTGGTTTGGAGGTGTTTGGCTGCTAAGCATGTGAAGTGTTCTGTGAAGCTTGGTTTCTGCCCATTCGTGGGATCTAACAGTTACCCAGTAGCTGCACTTACCCGCTGCTAGATGCTGAGAATCCACAGGAGCAACATTACAATGCTGTTAGAGATCAGAGAATGGTCATTGGGAAATCTCTTGGGTTGTTGAATTGCACTTGAAGGTTTTTCTGGGGCTATGAGATCAATAACCACCTCATGCTGTACCATCCACTATTTGTAAGCTTCTGTAATGCTTTCTGTGAGATTCTTTTGTTGAGGGGGACCGTGGACTGATTGGTTTGAACCTTATGTATCTGATGTTTTCAAATGATTTGTAAGAACTTGCTCAGTTGATATCGGCTATGACTGAAGGTTGGGGGAAAAAATGAAGTACATGCTTCCAGAAGACTGATCAAGTCCATATACATGTATGAGCATACATGGAAAATGTGTGCTCACACTATGGTCTAATCAGCCTTTTTCCCCAGGAACTGGGCTGAAATCCCTTGACCATCCATAAAATCCCATTGCTAGCATCACCAGTGGCACAAGTTTTGCAGCATCTGTTGAGCAGTCCTTAGTACCCACTAAGTCTGTGGTGGTGGTGGTGCAGAGCCCAGCAAGAAGTTCCACACTGGGGAACAACATCCTGCTGGGGAAAGCTGCAGGGATTGTATTGTTAGAGAAGGATGCAGAGGAGAAACAGTCCAGTTTAAGCTGAAATACTTAGCTCCAATGCAGAGTCCCTGTTAGTATGAGGAAAACGAAGCCTGGAAAGCTTGGTTGGTCAATGCAGGCATTGTTTCCTTTCTCTCATACCCACTTTTTCCTGTCAGGAATGAGCTTGGATGTGTCTACATAAAGCCAAACTTGCTGCCAATACCTTTTTATATTGCATGGATTCTGAATAATGGCTTCAATGTTGGATGGCTCTTTCTGTGGGACCGAGAGTAAGTTGCCTTTTGTTATAAATGCTTTATAACCCTCTTGTTTGGACTGCCCCAATACTTCATTTTTCCCTTATGTGTGAACATTTAATCACACCTGTAAAACTCTATGGCAGGCCTTAGCAAAAGGTGGTCTTCATAAAGGCTTGGAGGTTTTGCATGATGTTTTAAACTTGCCCATGAGGTGGATCAGATATTGAGGTCTAAGATCTCCTCAAAGCTGTTGTTCTTCACAGGTAAGGCAGGAATCATGCCTCTCTCCATAAATACTGTTAAGCTCCTTTCCTTGTGGTGTTTTCACAATCATGGTCACATGAAGGGCTTATAATAGCACCACTGTCAAGAGGTGGAGAAATCAGTTGTACTGAGGAAAATAATAACTTTGTGATTAAGAGTGAAACAGCATTATGTCAAAATGAGGACTACATGTAGGGATTACCTTTATTAAAGGCCAATTAATTTAAAGTCAATGAAGGTCAAACACTAAAGCTGTGAATTAAGGCATTGTGACACCACTGAAAAAAAGTATTGTCTGTTGTGTGCTTGCATGTTCTTTGTCCTAGATACATCTTCCCAGCCCTGGTGTTCCTGGCAGCCCTCACTCTTACCACATGTGCCTCCCTCTTCATTTCACACCAAGCCCTGAGCATCCATTCCTCGTGGTTCATGAAGGGTCACAGAGCTGAGCTCTGGCTCATCCGCATCCTAGTAGGTGGCATTTGGGAAGCTACATGTTGGCAAATGCTAAAATAAACCTCTGTGCAGTGCTGAAGGTATCAAGAATGAAAGATTGAATGGCAGAAGATAAGTAAAGGAAGATTTCTGCCCTGACTTTGGGCTGTGCCTGCTGCAGTTGCACATGGGCTTTTAACTGCATGTTTCCTATTGAACATCATGGGAATGATGCAGAGCAAGGTTCCTCTTGCTTGCTTGTACTTCTTCAGCTGCTACAGAATGGAGTTTTTAGTTGAATTATGAAAATTTCAGCCTAGACTTGTGTTTGAGGTGGGAAGAATATTTCTTGCTGTGGGAGAAGCCATTGCTAAGGCTGGCTTCTGTTACCAAAGCTGATGATGGTGTCACAGATATCTGACTAGAAAAAGTTATGTATCTCTTATATATGACAGCGTACACTACTCAAGATTTCAAATGCAGCTGACTTTGAGTTTTGCCAAATTTTGAAAGAAAACTCCTTTTCTGTCCCTTAGAGTGGGTGGTTGGCAAACTGCACAGAGAAAATAAATGTACTCATCACTCCTTGGTTCCCTCCCTGCACCTCTCTCCTAGCTCAGATCTGCTATCCTGATCCCTTCCCCCTCCACCCAGGACACCCCGAACTGCAGTTCCTCCCTCAGCCCCTGGATGTGCTTTAAACACCTTTGGTTCCTTTGCTCGATGTTGACATTGCTCAGTGAGAAGATGGGTCAGCTGAAAACACCCATCCAAGGAACTAGGAAGCTTTTTGGTGGAGGAGGAGGCTGCAAACCTGGGAGGCTGTGCACAGAAAAGTTCATGCCAGCCCTGCTGGAAATTATTTACAGCTCTTGGCACAAACTGGGAGCGGGGTCTGTCCTTCACATCCTTGTATTGCATTTCCTGAGACACCAGTATAACACTGGGAAGTGGGCATAGCTGGATTTCCCATCCTCACTCAGGAGTGACTCCAGCCCTTGATATTGCCTGCTGCAGGCTCCATGTAGCCAAGATATTTGCTGGGAGGTGTTTTGTTTCATTTAGTAAAAAAAATTTCTCTCTACCAGCTGCTGCAGCCTGCAACAACTGGACTGGGCAGCCAGGCAGACTGTGCTTTGGGGTGCAGAGGGGAAGCTTATACTGAGGTTGCTGGGCTTTGTATGAGGAATTCTGCAGCTGCCCCTGGGGTGGATCTTTAGGGTACTTTGGAGACTCTAAGGCTTCAATTCTTCTCCAAGTTGAGGGACTTGCAGGCTGGATTAACTGCCCCAGGATCTGTGTCACAAGAGAAACAGGTATTACCTTTTTTTATTGCTGGTTGTCACCTTGCTGTGTTATGTGGCAGGTCCAGAATGGGCTGGCACTGTATGCAACATGGACCACCATTGCCACTCTGCTGAACTTTGCTGTTGTGTTGATCTACAAGTGGAATGTGCCCAATGAGACTGCAACAACTGCTTCTCTGAGCATCCTTGCTCTTGCCCTAGTAGTATGGTAAGTAATCTTGGGATTGCACCAAGACTGAAAGACCCATCCCACCTTTCACAAATGATCTGGACTATCTGTCCCTGTACCAACATTGGGTACAAGTTCCACATAATTCATGGCAGATGAACAAGGAGCCTGGCCAGAGCTTTTCCCTGCCCTCAACAATGCAAGTAAGCACCTGCTGTGGGTGTGGAACAGGTTGATGTGAATTGCATGACCCCAACCTGCCCTAGGTTTGCAGGTGAGGGCTTGACATGGAAAACATGAAATACAACTCTATTTTTTTCATAAACTTACCTTGGATAATTTTTTTAATCTTCTGAATTTCAGTAAATGAATAATTTTGAACTCTGGTCCAAACTGTCCTACAAAACCCCTATTTTGTCCAGTTCCTTTCTTACATTTTCCGCGTGGAAGTGTAGAAAGAAAATGCTTACTTCAGTCATTCTTTTTCTTCACAGGTTTTATCTGGAAAACTTCTTTCTTGACAAGTATGTCCGCTATGACCTTACAATCTACCCAGTGGTGATAACAGCTCTGACTGGCAGCGCATGCAAGAACTTCTCATTTTCATCCCCAACAACAAATGGCATTTTTATAGGTGAATCTTTTTTGTTTCCAACTCTTGTACTAGAAGACCAATAGATATTTCCACATCTTTTCTTTGTACTGATGCAGAAAGACTTGCCTCTTGAAGGCAGAATCAAGGATTTCTTAGAAGGTATTCATTTTGTAAGAAAAAGAGAAGGGCAGAAATCATTGCTCATGAGCCTTGGGGCTGAATTCAAACTGTGTGGCCTCAAGTTCACTTTCCAGTGCAACATGTTTTCTCTACAGTTCTCAATCTTCTGCTTGAGTCCTCTGCTGGTAGCTCCACCTGATGTAGGGCAGGCCAAAGGAAGAGCAGGGCTGGGATGAAGGCTGTGGACTTCCATTTGCCCTATAGGATTTGGGATATAGGAGCAGTGCATAAGTTTCTGATGCAAGGAGGGATTGTATCTAAACTTGACAATGTAAAACGTAGTGCGTGCTCCTCTCCTGCGCGGAGCTTAGGCTAGCCTTGACAAGTTTTCCTGGAATTATTTGGTTGCTGCAGGCCACTGTAGCTGAGTTGAGTGTAGTCATCCATGGTAAAAGGGCTTAAGCTGTCTGAACACTGTACAATCACAGCCTGGCTAAAGCTATGCCATGAGTAGTTTTATGCTGGCATGGAAGGGACTGAGCTGTGTGAATTCTGAATCCTGCTGTAGCTGTTTCAGAGGCCTATTCCCACAGCAGGGTCAGCAGAAGGGAGCATGTTCCCACCCTTCAGCCTCCTCACTGCCACATACCAGTGGCTAAAGCTAATTTCTGGACTGGCACAACCATCACAGCCACTCCAGTAGGTATTCTGTTTTGTTTTCAGGAAGTGCCTGAAAGCACCTAGCAGGAGATAGCTTGTTTGCCAAAGGCATGAGGGCACTGAAAGCTCATCTCTTGATGGCTGTAACCCCCAGGAATGTGATGCTGTGTGATCTCTGACAGACAGCTGTGTTCCTGCAGTAGGTGCATTTCTACCAGAAAACTTCATTCTTAGTAGTTCAGCTTGTTTGGCTGGTAGGGCAAGAATGTCCTTTTCCCAAACTAGTGCATGTTTCTTTATATAGTTCAACTATTCTTAGAGTGTTTTGTTAATGTGTTTTTATTCCTGTGTCCATAAAGCCTCTCCCTTTTAGACATGCCTTGACCTGGAAGCATTAGGTGAGTTAGAGTGGATAGCAGTGAAACCCTGAAATATGACTCTGATGGGGGCATAGTGGCTCCTACAGAAGTTTCCCTGAATGCCCCTCTGTATTGGGAGCTCAGGGTAAGACAAGACACACTGACTTTCTCTCATGTGCTAACATGCTTCTGTGTTTCTCTTCTAGTTGTTCTGCTGGCAGTGACTTGCTTCATTTTTGCTGTTCGGCTGGTACTAGTCATGTGGAGACACTGTAAGACACCACTGGAAGCATCAAAGGCCCCAAACTCACCAGGCACAGTGGTCTGAGAACTCTGTTGTGTTGTGGCAGATACTTTAAAGGGAGAAAAAAAATATTTGGCATCTGCTGGTCCTTCCTTCCAGTATTGCTTGCCTTGTGCTCTTCTCTCTTTCCATTCCAAAGGCAGATGGCTTGTGTCTGCCAACCTGTCCTGCTCTCAAGTTCCCTCAGATCAGCTGCTCACAGACTCGCCTTAAACCAAATGAAGGGGGGTGCAGATTCAACTCTGGAACAGTGCAGGAGAAGGTCCTTCAGCTGAACAGCCCTGTGCACCTTTGTGATGACTGAGCTGTGGCTCCCTGCTCCTGACAGTGCAACGAGGGCTATCAACAGCCACTTGGCAGACTTGCACAGACAGTTGTTTGTGTTCTTTCCTTGGTAGTTCACTTTTTTCTTCAAATACAACTCTAAGTGAACTGTCTCCAGGAGTCAAGGTGAGCAGTGGGAGGTCTGTCACTCCTTTGGCTGTTCAGTGCTGGATATCTGCAGGCAGCAGTGGTGTGAGCAGATCTACAGGCAGCTACTGCTGCTTTTCCTCATCTTCATCATGATGGGAACAGATACTACAGCTCTAGAGATCTACCTTTGTGGTGTCAGCTCTGATATTTGATATGCAAGGGATGAGGAACTGAGTCAATACTTCTGACAAAATGTCAAGCCTTCAACCTATTTCAGCTTGTTGTAGCTCTAGAAACTGAAGATGCACTTTTCACTGTAGAGTAAGATGTCTGTGCCTCTGCCCTGTTTTTTTCCTGCCTTTCTCAGTGAAGTTAGTCACTGTGTCAGTGCTCACAATAACAGCAGATCTGTGCTGGTGCTGCTCCACCTTGTAGGACAGATGCAATCTGGGTCAGGTAGGAGAGGTGGGCTGCCTGTCCCTGAGCTCTGCAGGGTAGATCAGGTGATGCTTGATCTGAGGTAAAAACTGCTCCTTTGAAGGAAGCCTGTTTAACGAAAAAAAAATTTGAACGGGTAGTGAGTTCATCTTCGATCAGTGCTTGCTCATGTGGATTCAGCACTCCTGAGTTAGTATTAGGAAGCCTAAAATTAGGATTGAGTGAATTGTTGGACCACTGCCTCTATTGCCTGTGCCTATCTGAGAGCTGATGGTACCTCACAGGTGTGTGGAAAGTGTTTCTGTGACGGGTGCTGGATATCTTGGAATACTGTCACAAAGGTAAATTCTTCTAAAATAACATGTGCTGTTTACATTTAACAAACCAAAATCAGTGTCATGCAATTCATCTTGTCGTTGTTTTATTTTCAAATAAATCTGCTAAATCCACCAGTCTAAAGCAACTGTCCTGGCTCTTGCCTCACCTGGGTCCTGGGTCCTGTGGTGACCCGGGTCCCTGGCTGGGATGGATGCTCCTGGGTGTAGCTGCTTCCACAGATCACACCTTCAGCAACTTAGAGAAAGACTTGTGTGATGCAGATCTCTACATATGACTTAAACTCCTCTGCCCAGTGCTCTGTTCATTAAGCACCTGTTTTATAAAGCTCTGCCTCCCAAGAGCCCAGCTAGTGAATTCCTAGCAACCTCTCTGTAAGCTGCTGCCTTTAATACAGTGGTATTAAATCCAATGGCATGTGGATTAAGGGGTCCAGGCAAGGTGAGTAGTTAGTGTGAGGCTGTGCAGCAGTTAATGCATGGGAGCTCTGGAAGGTTTTGCATCCTCCCAAGCAAGACATTTGTAGGCAGCTTCTGGACCAGGGCAGCTGCCCTGCCTTTCCCCAGGACATTACATGAAGCCTTCAGGAGCTTTGTGTCTGCACTTACCAAATTGCTAGAAACTATGCCACAGCATACTATTAATGCATTAATTAGATAAGGAGAGTAAATAAGGCTTTTGCAGAGGGAAGTCATGTCTCAGAAACCTCTCTGAATTCTCTGAAGGACTGAAAAAGTGTGTAAGTAAGGATGAACTCTTGCATTGTCAGTGGTTTCTAAAGAAGCTCAAGAGCTATGGCATAAAATGCAATTAAAGCTGGGAAATGCAGGGGATGCTTCTCTCTGGGAAGGGAGGTTGCTAGTGGCATGTGTCTTTAAACCTGGGCTGGATAATAATGGAATCATTTTGGTTGTAAGAGACCTTTCAAGTCATCAAGTCCAACTGTTAACCTGGCACTGTCAGGTCACCACTAAACCATGTCCCTCAGCACCATGACTTTTAAATCCCTCTAGCAATGAAAGTAATGTACTCACTAAAACAAAGAGATAGTTTGGTGAACAGTTCCTTAGGATGTGAAAGGAGAAGCTTAAGTGGTGAGTTGCAAAAAGTTATGAAACTGAAAATGGACAGCACAATGGATGGATGGAAGTCTTTGCAGGTCTATTCCAAAGGATGTGTAAGGGGAGAACCAGGCTGTACTTCATCTTTCCAGTGACATTCTCTGAGCTGACCTCTAACACTTGAGTGCAAGAGCTTGGAGCTATGGTAGCCATTCTCACCTAAATATTTCTACATCTAGCAGCAGCAGAGGCAAACCATGTATTAGGGACTGTTAGGAGAGGAGTAAAACTGAGAACATCCTTGTGCCTTTCTAAAGCTACTGTGCACCCTCCATCTTGAGGACTTTGTGCAGTTCTGTTCCTTGCACATCCAGGAGATTATTAAGGGTTCAGGGAAAGTTTGGAGAAGAACAATAGCATCAGGGAGTGAGATGTCTCCCTGCCCATCTGTGCGTCCCAAAGCTGGGGAGCAGCTTGGTGGAGGTGTGGGAGCCCCTGTCCTGTGACCACCTTGCTGTGTGTGACACAGGGATGGGTGCTGCTCTTCACCCTGCTCTCACTACTCTGAAACAAGCTGCAAAACAGACTCACAGGCCTTTTTCTGAGTTGTGATGAGATGCTGCAGCAGCACCCAGTTAATCTTTTGCAGATCTCCTTGAGAGAAAGCTCCTGGCAGCTGCCCTGAAATGGGCTGAGCTAGACCCAAGCCCCACTTGGCCACCCACAAATAAGCTGCTGGTCCCCAAAATCCTTTCCCAGCACCATGTCCCCAGAGCTGAGGCAGGCAGAGGTTCCCATAGATGTCCCAGCAGGCATAGCTCCAGCCAGTTTGGGAAAAGTGGCTTTCCTGCATCTACATCAGGAACAGTGAGCCTAAAAATACCCTGCCTGCCCCTTTTTCTTTTAGCTTGGATGGGAGAAGAAACAGATGAAAAATCAGTGTGGACCTTCCTCTTCCAGCCTTGGGGCTAAAGATAGCCTCAAAGCTATTTTAAAAGAACTTATTTTTCCCTGAAACGCCTTATTTTCATCTGTTTTAAAAAGCCACCAGTACATGGTTTAGCCCACAAGAGATTTTTCTTTCAGCAAAACTGCATTTCACAAAGCTGGAAACTTGCCAACTTCTTAGCAAAAATAATCAGTCTGGCCTTTGTTTGCATGAGTGGTTATAGGATTTGGGTGAATTTTACTGGATTTAAAATTTCTTGGAAAGCTGGTGGCCTTAAGAACCCAAAGCCTGAAAAATTAGTTTTGCTTCTAAAGAGGCAGTTCAGGGCCCTGGCAAATGTTCATGTATCTCATAGCCCAGCCTGGGATGAGACCGAGTCCTATGGGGCTGGAAGATGGATGGGGCTAGCAAAGCCAGGCATGGCATTGTTCCCGGGAGAGGAAGGTGTGTCTTGCTGTCTGATACCAAAAGCTGGGTTTACGCTTCTCATCCTCTGAAGAGATTCACTCTGTGGCTAAATGGGGGGATAGGGAAAAGCAGGATTATCTGTAAACCACCATTAGGTGGACAACCTCAGCGCTGAGTCCAAGGATGCTCAGGGATGCCTCCTTCCCCCAGCTGGGTCCAGTTCCTGCCCAGGCTCCCTCCTGATCAGTGCCCTGCAGCCTCCATCCAAAGATGACCCATCAGTTTAGCAATATTTTCTCTGGAAGGCTGCATCAGCTGGGCTGGATGTTGCTAGAGCTGTGAGACAGTTGTTTTCAGTGAAAGTTCCTGGGAAAATCTGATACAGAAGAAGTTGTGGGTCAGGGGAAGAATGCACTGAAACTGAGACAGCAAATGTGTTAATTCAAAAGGAATTTTAAACCAAAGGGGGTTATAAGGCACTGGACCAGGCTCTTATTAAAGCCCATGAGGCTTCCAGAGAAAAGCATGCTTTGTTTCTTGGATCAGGGCTCAACTGGGTCCTCTTCAGCCACTATGAGAGCGAAGGAGATTCAAGGATGAGGGCAGGCTTCCCTTTGACACTTTCCACCAGCAGCAGCGTGCTCTGGGTGGTGCTCCCTGGACTCTGTCCTGTGCACAGCCCTAGGGTACCACAGTCCTCTCATGGTGCTCTTGGCTGTGGAGGTATGCACAAGTGCAGGCAGGAGGCCCTCCTGCAGGGCTCCCAAAAACCAGAGCACCCAGGTAGACAAGATTGTTGTGTTAACCTTCTCTGTTCCTGGCTCGATGCCACCCTCAGTAATTGCTTTATATGAAAGCATCTGTAAAAAGGAATAATAAGTCAATAAAACTAAGCCTGATGGAGAGAGGTGTTACAGCACAATGCAAAGCAGAAGGCAGAAAACAGGGTTGCCTTTCATCTGCAGCGTGGAGCAATTTTGCAAACCCATTGCTTGGCTGCAGCCATGGGTGATGGGCATAGCAAGATAGGGGCAGCAATGCTGAGATACGGTTGCAAGTGGCACCAACCATGCTGGCCACCACCACCAGGAAAACTCAGATGAATCTTTTGCTGGTGCCTTGTCACTTGTCAAGGTATGTCATCAGAGGAGTGTTGGCCTTGGAGAGGAAATACAAAGCAGGCTGCCTTGAGATGTGCTCCCCCAAACACTCATCCTCGAGTTGGATCCCTTGCTGGCTGCACTTCTGTTTCCTTATTTGTACAGCAGAGATCAACAGGACAAGACTCTCCTTGGAGAACTGTGAAGATGTTCAGATAAAAGTGCTGACTACACATAAAGATGATTAAAGGCATCAGCACCCTTTGCTATGCACACAGTCTAAACACTCTCGGGCCATCCCAGGCTCTTTGAAAACTGTTAGATGTTTTCAAGCTAAATATTTATTTTATCTGCATAGAGCTGGGACAACCCTGTGTTGGGAAACTAGCTCAGCTGCCTCTGCCGAAGGCATCTCAGCAAAGAGTTATGGGCTTGGGCAGGACTTGTGCATGGATTGAACATGTGGGGAAAAAAAATCCTGGAGCCACCCATGAACCTGACACCAGCCAGAGCATGCATCAGCCATGTGACAGCATAATGGGCATTCCCTGCTGGAAACTGACCCAAAACCCTTCAGTAGCCACACAAGGATGCTGTGTTTTCTCCCTCTTTGGAAAGAAAGGGTCTCAAAGACCTTAGCACAGGCAGCTGGTAAAGTGTGGTGCTTGACCAACTGAGAAGGGGTGTTGCCCGCTCAAGATGGGACTCATCAGGGTTAGGGAGTGCTGGAAGCAACAGTACCTGGTAACTTGTTTTGTCCCAATGTTATCCTAATAAAAACTTAATCTTTAAAAAGGATGGACATTAGTGGGAAGTATTTAGCTTAAGTGCCATGTGGCATGAATTATTTTCATCCCAGACAGGATGAAAAAAGTGGGTTTGTGCCTGTGGTTGTGACAAGCCTCTGTCACCTCCCTGGTGACAATGCATATTTTACCACATATTTTGCAGGAACAGAATAAAGGAATAATTTGCTCTGAGATGGCCCCAGGGCTGACAGAGGAGCAGTGAGAACAAGCAGAGATGTCCAAGAGCTGTGCCAGACCAGCAAGGGAGCCAGAGCCTGGGCTTCCTTGCCCCAGTGCTTTACTTTAAGCCCATTAAAAATAGCATGGAAAAAACATCTGTGTGCTGCTGTTGGTTCAAGGCCCCAGTCCCTGCCAAAAATGCAGCCTCGTGGGAGCCCCACTGAGGGTCCCCTTGTTCAGGGAGCGCGTTGTCCCTTGCAAATGTGTTTCTACCCCGTCCTACTACCCTTGGCATAGCAATGGACTCACATGGAAAGTACCACTGGACAAAAGCTCATCCTCGATGTCTTTAAAAAAGACTAGAAATCACTAAGGAGACACTCACTGCATCCCTGAGAACAACAGCAGGGGCAAAGCTGTGGTGCATTTCTAGCATACCCTTCAAATTTTTATCTTTGTGAACTGGGGGTGCTGGAAGAGAGCAGTGTGATGGTCTTTGCACCCATCTCCTGGCAGGGTCGGGAGATGGTCACCACTGTGCTCACCTCGTAGCCATCAGCTGGGTCTATGGAAGTAAGAGAGATGGGCTTGAAGATCCCTGTTGCTCTGTGAGGTCTCTATAGCAGAAGAGCATGATTGTCCCGGGCTGCAGGAGAGTTGTGTCACTTCACATTGAGAGCTCAGGAATAGTGCAGGTGTAGCTGTGCAGTCTTAAAAGTGTGATGAGCACAGGGCCAGGGGAGCGGCACCAGCACAGGTCCCCAGGAGCTGGCCTGGGGACGGGGCAGTGGCCCAGGCAGCCCCCCGACTGAGCCCTTGGGGTCTGCAGCACTGCCCTGACCACGGGCCAGGGGCTGATCTCCCTGAGGGGAGAAGGCTGAGGTACCGACCTGCCTTTGCCTCCCTCTAAAGGAGTGAGAGCAGTAAGCCAGGGACGAGGAGCAGCTGGAAGTCCCCACAATCCCAGAGGAATTGGTCCGGGACCTCCTACAGCCTCCCTAGGCACACACAGGTCGATGGGGCTGGATGGGATTCACTCGAGGGGACCTGAGGGAGCGGGAGCCACTGTCCACAGAATCATAGTAACCAGAGCTTATTTATTAAATTATTCTTAAGTAACAATGAATTATTAAATTAACATGAAATTATTTCTTCATTAGAATAAACATAGCCTAGAGATAGGATTTATAATATAAATAACAATAGAACATATAATAACATAACAATGTAATAGAACATAAGATCGATAATTATCTATATTAATAGCTATAACATTATATTTATCTATTATATACTA
>NW_008619791.1:16381-16907 GCF_000691845.1 Merops nubicus | reverse complement strand
AACCCCTGACATTCTGTGACTCTGTGAAAGCTGGACAGAAATGTTTCTCATTTGGCAACACCGAGAGCAAAACTCCACAACCAAAGGGGAAAAAAAACCAAACACGGAACCGTTGAGCCTAGGGGATAAGCTAGTTCAGCTGTAGAAGATTTCCTGCCTGCTACTTCCCTGCCCTGCTTAGGGATTTATACCACAGAAAGCTTTAAAGTTTCTGACATCCTCTCTGCCATGTGATGAGCCAGCTTATTTTTGAAATTCCTGTTACTTGAACTGGAAACACGTGCAGGGGAAGGGAGCAGCGCGCCCGTCGTCTCGCTTCAGCCTCCCAAATGTTTGCCTGGTTTAAACCAAACAAATACTTGAGATTTTCTTCTTTGTTGTTGTTTTGTTCTTCTCCTGGGCCGGCCGCGCCGTTGCGCTCCACCGATGCTTCCTTTTGGAAATGTGAATAAAATTAATATAAGTTCCAACCCCGACTCGTTCTTCCCGTGCGTGGGTCTGACCCCGGCGCGTGCTGGCGGCTCGG
>NW_008619791.1:9337-16220 GCF_000691845.1 Merops nubicus | reverse complement strand
CGCGGGCAGCAGCAGCCCTGGCCGGCGGCTGCTGATTCCTTCAGTGCTTTATATTAGTTTAGAATTAAGAATATGTTAATCCCTTGTAGTTTCCTGTTGCAGAGCATCCCAGGACTCTGGCGTCTTCCTCAAGCAGCTTTCACGTTTGAGTGTTTAACTAGAACGAGTTCACCAGTATGAATCCATGTTAAAAATCTGGGTTTTTGGAGAATCACAGGATGGTTTGGGTTGAAGGGACCTTCCAAGGTCACCTAGTCCCAATCCCCTGCAGCTAGAGCAGGGTGCTCAGAGCCCCGGCCAACCTCCCCTGGAATGGTTCCAGGGATGGGGCAGCGACCACCTCTCTGGGCAGCCTGGGCCAGGGGCTCACCACCCTCAGCAGCAACAATTTCTTCCTTCTCTCTAGTCTAAATCTCCCTCTTTGAGTTTCAAACCATCCCCCCTTGTCCTGTCCCAACAGGCCCTGCTCAGAAGTTTGTCCCCAGCTCTCTGATCCCAACAGGCCCTGCTCAAAAGTCTGTCCCCAACTTTCTGTCAGGCCCCTTGAAGCCCTGTCAGGCCACCAGAAGGTCTCCCTGGAGCCTTCTCCAGGCTGCCCAACCCCACCTCTCTCAGCCTGACCTCATTTTGGGGTCTCTCTGGTTTACCTTCCTTAATGCCCTATGGGGCTTATTCTCTGTGTCCCCCATACCAGCTTGAATTAACACACTTGGGGGCTTGTTTCTGCTCTCATTGTAATCAGCTGGAAAATTACAAAACATTACTCAGTGTTGGTTTCCCCCCCAAAATCAGGTGGTGGGGAAGCTTTTCCTCCTGATCCTCCCTGAGGTGCTTCTGACAGAGCCAAGGGGCCAAAGCCACATGTCACTGGGACCAGGGCAGGATGGGACCCAGGCACCAATTCCCCTCAGGGCTGGGGTTAGAAGACCTTTAAATGAAACCACTGGAGAGCTGGCACCCAGCCCTGACTTCTAAACTATCCCATCATCAGGGTAAACATTGGCTCTCCGTGGATTTTCCCTTCCAAGGTGGGGGTTTTTTTTTGCTTCTATTTAAACCCCAGCTTGTTTGCTTTTGTTACTGTGATCAGATTCCCAGTCTGGAATGCCAGGATGCTGGTTGCACCCTTGGAATCATCCAGTTTTTCCTTGCTCCGTTGGCTCCCTCGGGGCTTTTTTGGGGTGCAAACTTGTCTGTGTGGTTGTGCTTGTAGACTGCTGAATTTCTCTGCAGAAGGGATTATTTTAACCAAAATTTTGCTGGAGAAATCACCACGGCGCAGGGTGCATTCGTCACCCAAAGGGCTGAGGATTATATTTGCAGATTATTCTTCGCCAGCAGACATGGAATTTTTTTGAGTCACGTTTCTCCTTGGGCAGGAAAAACCTGTCATTTATTTTTTGCCTGCTTGAATTGTTCTGAGGTCAGCCCTGAGCGAGTTCCTCAGGACTGGGGGTTCCTCCCTCATGCCCCAGCCCTTGTGCAGTTCCCTGGTGGGGGCTGCACACCAGCTCGAGGGGTTGGAGGCATCTCTGATTTGTGGTGAACACAAAGTACATTGGAAGGGCTGTGCCACCCACATCACTTCTCTGCATCGTCCTTTGGCCAGAGGAGCCCCAGCAATGCCCCGAGGGGGGAACCCCTCTGCTGGGAGCCCAGCAGGAGAGAGTTGGGCTGGGGCAGCTGAGAGGAGAAGGCTCCAGGGAGACCTTCTGGTGGCCTGACAGGGCTTCAAGGGGCCTGACAGAAAGTTGGGGACAGACTTTTGAGCAGGGCCTGTTGGGACAGGACAAGGGAGGATGATAGCTGGAAACTTAAAGAGGGAACTTTAGACTAGAGAGAAGGAAGAGATTTTTGGTGCTGAGGGCGGTGAGCCCCTGGCCCAGGCTGCCCAGAGAGGTGGTCACTGCCCCATCCCTGGAACCATTCCAGGGGAGGTTGGCCGGGGCTCTGAGCACCCTGCTCTAGCTGCAGATGTCCCTGCTCCCTGCAGGGGAGTTGAATGAATCCTCTAGTAAAGGTCCCTTCCCACCCAAACCGTTCTGTTTCTAGGACTCTGATCTCCCATGAGCCTGGTTGCAGCTCTTCAGACCAGCTCACACCACCAGAGCAAAACTCCTTCAACTCTGCCTGCCCCAAGTGCTCCTCCAACCCGAGTGGTTACACTGAGCTGTGACCCAAGGGCTGTGTTTGCAGACACTGTTGAAGCAGGTGGACGAGCCTCTGAGCTGGCACCTCCAAAAGAGTCCTCATCACCCTCCTCATCCTCTTCATCCTCCTCGCCCCCCGCGAAGGACGCCGGTACCCAGCTCTGCAGTGAGGTGTGTGCACAAACCCCCACTCGCTGCCTTTCTTCACTGTTCAGCACTTGCCCAGAGCTTCGAGCTCCCCGTGGTTCTTGTGGACACTGCTCTGAACATTTGCCAAAGGGGCAAGTGTGGCTGATGGGGGTGGAGCCAGCAACAGGGCAAAGGAGCCTCCAGCCCACCTCCACCCCGTGCAGCACATCTTCTGCAGGATAAACCAGGTGACCACTGTGCTCTCCTCCTTCATCTCCTCCTTCCTCTGCTCCACTGTGCCCGTGCTGGCCTCCTCTGCCTTGACAGCTGGGGACAGAACCCCAGCATGGTGGGGTTGGGAGGAACCTCTGGGGATCATCTCATCCAGCCCCCTGCTCCAGCAGCTCACCCACAGCAGGGTGCCCAGGGTCACAGCCAGGCAGGTTTGGGATCTCTCCAGAGCAGGAGACTCCACAGCCTCTCTGGGCAGCTGCTCCAGGCTCGGCCACCCTCACCCCAAAGAAGTTTCTCCTCCTGCTCAGGTGGCACCTCCTGGAGAGCTGGGGGTGAGAGGAGGCTGCTGGTCTTGGCTGTGTGGTTTTGGAGTTTCAGGGTTGGTACTTGCTGGGCTGAGCTCTGCTCCCATCATTGCTGAGTGAGGGGCTGTGTCTGAGCAGGTCGGGGGCTGATGTTTGGGGTGGTGTGAGCTGGTTGCTTTTAGAGATGAATAATGTTTTTGAGGGAAGCCTGTGCTGGAGTTGTGCTGGTCCTTCAAAAGGTTGATTGGAGCCTCTATTCCCTGCATGTGAAACATACCCTGGGGATGTTTGAGAGAGTGTGGTGGGGTTGCTGTGCTGAAGGAGTCATCCACGTCCCACCAAGGGTCACCGTGGGCAGGGAGCAGCCTGGGCACTGCCCCAAAGTTGCTCTGCTGAGCATCTTGGTAAGTGGAAGAGAAGCCAAACCCATTGACCTTTTAAGTGCTTTTAAACACGGATTCTGGCTGTGCTTTTGCAGCAGGGTTGAGGCATTAATCTGCCCCTTACCAGGCTCAGTTAACCTGCCACTGCCAGCGGGCACAGGAGGAGATTGTGTGTGAGCTCCTACCTCCTCAGGGATGCCCACAGGGCTGGCCTCATCCTGTGCCCCCAGGGACCCCCAGCAGGGTCTGTGCCTTCAGTTTCCTACACACACATCTCACCCGGCCACGTCAAACCCCGAGCCAGTCCCAGCTTCAGGAGAAGAGGTGAGGATGGCCTGAAGAACCCGCCGTGGCTGGAGGGGCTCAGGGGGAGCCTGGCTGTGCCCTGCCCAGGGGGGCTGTGACCTGTGTTCTCTGCCATCAGCACAAGTGTCTCTCTGTGCCCCGACTAACACACTCGCTCCACTATTTATTGGCTCTGTGTGTCACTTCCCCTCATATTTCCTTACATCCTTGCCACCGAGTACAGCCTCAGCTTATTAATTGCCCCACGATGCTCTCTCCTCTCTACATTATTCACCAGCCAGACACTGTTAATGTAAGCAAGATATATTTTTTTCCCCCTTTTGGAGACGGGTACATTTGCTGCTGGAGCCTTTCCAGCTGTTTCTCCAAGACACACTCTGAAGACTTGTGCAAGAGGAGCATCTGTGCCACAGCCCCGAGAGGTGCTGGCATGGGGGAAGGGGGCTCTGGCATCTCCCCAGCAAACCCCTTCCCCACCAGCTCCCACCCTGGAGCGTGGCCCTGGTGCCTCCCATCACGTGGCTGTTGTGTCTGCTGTACAGTTTGTCCTTAAAACTGTGGTTGTGGTTTCACCAGGGTCAACCTGATGTCCCCACGAGTCATCGGTGGTGGGTCATTTGGGGCTAGAAAGCAGCTTTTTGGAGCAATGCTGATTGAAGGAGCTTTTCCACCCGCAGAGAACGTTGTCCAGGCTCCATTTCAGCTCTGTGCTTGAGTTGACTCCAGTTACCCAAGCGTTAAAAACCCAAAACAAAAGATTGTTCCCAACTCAGATGGTTTCCACGGCTGGGGTCGTGGCTGTGATGGGAACCAGCAGCTCTGGGGGTCAGAGTTGCCAGAACGCCTCCACTTGATGCACCAGCCTGAGACTGGACTGAAGCTTCTCGGTGCTGGGCTCAGGTGCCTGGGGCATGCAGCTCTGGGTTGTGTTCTCCCTGGCAGGAGTGAAGTGCAGGGAAGCTGTGGTATGTCTCTGCCTTACCAAGTGGGACCACACAACTATTCAATGAGTCTCTCTAGATGGTTTTTGCACTGTCTTGAACTCGTCTCTCTTATGGATGGAATTGAAAAAGGCCAGAGAAGGGCATGAATATAAATTTCCCTTTTTCCCAAGCCTGTCTCTGCTGCTGGTTGGTGGCTGAGGAAGGTCTTGCTCTTTGGTTTCAGTGGAAAACTTTTCAAGCATCTTCATTTCAGAGGAAACACAACAGTTGAAATGATTTATTTTTTTTCCTTCCCTATGAAATGGAACTTTTTCTTCTTCCTTGCACTGTGCCAGGGCACCATGTGCTGAAAGAATGAACCTCATCAGTCTTCAGAGCTCAGTAGCACCTTCTCCATTTCCCTCCCTGCTTGTTTTTCCTCTCCCTGGTCCTGCCTGTGGGATTTCCCTGCCTGCTCAGCTCCACTGCCCTGTGAAGCTTCTTCCCCATCAATCAGTTCTTCGTGTGACTGCCTAATTCTGCCACTCTCCCACAACCACTTCTCCTCCTGTCCATGAACACTTAGATACATTCATTCCCAGCTGGAAGGAGGGCCAGGTCCTCCAGGGGTTGTGTTTAACACCCAAGCCATCTGGATTTCACAGCCTTTATGGTGAAGTGATGGAGCTTCTGGTCAGTGCTGCTGCCCACCTCCTCCCTAGGAGCTTCCCATCACCCAGATGAGATGGATGTGGTGTTTCTGTGGGAGCTTCATCGATGGGATGAGACAGGACTATGTGTTCAAGTCCTTCTGGATGGTGGAAATCAGGTAACGGTGTCTTTGCAGAGGAATAGGATGTAGTGAAGTGAATTCTCAAGAGCACTGTTTGATCTTCCAGAGTCTTCAGCCAGAGCAGTAGCAACTACATCCCTTTAAGAAGACACGTCTGGTTAAGATCATCTACTGCTTCCTCTGAAACAAGGTTTAAAATAGGAGACCTCCCCTTCAAAGAGGCAGCTTTGTTTAGCAGTAAAATTCATTAATCACTGGAAGGGATAAAGAAAACAAAGTCTTCTGTTGATCCCGCGGGGCAAGAGCTGCTGTGGCAGAAACACCCCACAGATGGGGATGGTTTTACCTTCCCTTCCCCTCGCCACACTCCTCTGCTCTCAGGCAGAGGCCAAACAGCTTTGGACCTTGAGGGAGAGTCGTGTGTTGAGTGGTTTCTAGGGAGAGCATCATCCAGGTGGGTGTCGACCCATCTGCCAGTAGCTGCAACACGGAGCATCGACTGCTCAACTCGAGGGCAAGCGAGGACAAGAGCTCCAGCCTGAGCCCGTCTCCACCGCACGCAAGTGCTGTCGGCTCTCATCCCTTCTCCCTGGGCACGTGCAGGAGAGAGGGCAATGAGACAGGACAGGATTTCTGTGCTCTGGTGTGGCCCAGAGATGTGCAGGGCAACGTCAAAACTCTGATTCGTTTCTAGCGGCGTCCGCCGAACGTCTCCTCTGAGGCAGCTCAGCTCCTGCTCTGGTCAGGGGGAACCAAAACCAGCATCTGTGGAAGTGGCTGAATCCCCCTCCTCACAGCCTGCTGTGGGTGGGATGTGTGGAAATGTGGACTTCCCCCGTGTCCTGGTCCGTGTAAAAAGGGGTTCAGGGCAGGACCCACACAGAACAGAACTATGTACTCGCCTCTCCCCCCCCAAGAGAGAGAGAGAGAGAGAGAGAGACTTTGGAGAAAAAATGAAGTATATTGTTTAACAAGGAACAGAAAACGAAAAAGAGAGGTAAGGAAAATAATATATACAAAGATT
This sequence comes from Merops nubicus, assembly GCF_000691845.1. Taxonomy (NCBI): domain Eukaryota; kingdom Metazoa; phylum Chordata; class Aves; order Coraciiformes; family Meropidae; genus Merops; species Merops nubicus. The sequence goes on along the minus strand of NW_008619791.1, from coordinate 9,973 downwards.
AGGGGAAAAAATACAAAAAAATAAAATATACAGAACCCTCAGAAATGGTTCCAGGGTCCCACGGAGTGAAAGGACAACCTCCCTCTCCGAGCTGCAGGACAGGAGTGAAATTAACACCCACTCCCTGCCTCTTATCAGAGTGTGTGTGGGAAGGGGAGGGAATACAATGGTTCACCCCCACCCGGGGTCCTCCCAGTTGCTGGAAGGTCACGCCCCCATTCCAAGCCTCAAACCATAACACCCCGTGAGGCCAGACGTGGTGAGGTGTATGGGATGCCTTCAGGAGGCATTACAGGAACACCTCAGGATTTTTCTCCTCTTTCCTTACAGCTGCCTGGGCAGGCTCAGAGCAACCTAGAAAAGCTCCTCACAACGTTCACCAAGTGCTGGTTACCTTCAGGACACCATCAGCTGGGACACATCCTTGGCTGGGGGGTTGGTGATGTGGGTCCCAGAGGGGAGGTGCTTTGGAGCTCTTCTCTAGCAGGGCAGGAGGGTCAATTGATTTACTGCTGCTCAGGCAGCTCAGTGTAAATCCATAGATGGGAAAAATCAATAGCTGCATGTGAGATCATGAAACAGTCCCAAAAGAATGAGAACCCCCCTAACCTAATAGTCCTGTGGGAGCTAAGCTTA
>NW_008619791.1:0-9306 GCF_000691845.1 Merops nubicus | reverse complement strand
AGCAGGACTCATAAACCCACCACTAGAGCCCTTGGCAGAGTGTTAATTATTTTGCTGCCTATTAGAGCCACGTCTGTAATTGCTCCAGCACCCGGGAGCAGGGTGAGGGAATTGCTCTCGTAAATGGAACCTCCTTTTTTTCCTCTGGTTTTCATCTACACACAGGCACTTGGAGACCAAATTCGAGTCTCCTGCTTAACTTGGTGTCAAAAATCATTGCCCATCAGGTGATCCCTCTCCCTGGAACCCATGTTGTCACGTTGAGATGCCAAAAGAGCTCACACTGTTGCCTTGGGAGAATTCCAGAGTTTGTGAGAGAATTCCTGTCCCATTTCTCCAGAAAACCATCCAAATTTCACATCATTTCTAGGAAGATTAAGCGGCACATAGAGGAAAGCAGCACTCTGACAGTGGAGCTCCCTCTCAGACAGGATTGTTTCTTCCCAGGAGCTGCTTTTCTCTGGCCAAGAGTCGAGGCCAGGGATGTTCTTCAGTTGCTGTTTAATCAGTTCCTAAGTTCTTCTAGTGCAAGTGTGGATCTACACAAATTAATGATAATAATCTCTATAAGCACCTTTCTGAGGAATGGAGCTTTGGAAGGTCCTAACTCACGGCACGTTCTCCACCTTCCCTTTGGACCTGCACGTCTTCTCTCCTCCCTGTTTCTTGCACCTTTTTCACCCTGTTTTTCTCTCTTAGTCCTTGCTTCTTGCTATCCATGTTTGGTTTGGGATCTCGAGCCAAATACCCCATGGCAATGGGGATGGGAATAAATGGGTCGGGTGGCTCGGAGCCCTCGGGAAGGGCCCTGCCAGCACCCAGCTCCACTGAGCATCCAGCACGTGTCCTTGGGAAAAGGAGAGATGCTGCTTTTGTTTTTCCACTTCAGCCCCCAGAGATGCTCCTCGAGCTTGACTCCCTTGACACGTTTCAGCTAATAATCACACCCAAATGTGTCTGCAAATATAGTCAGTGGTAAATGCACAGCTACAATCACGCCGGGGAAGGGAAGAGAAGAGGTGCCATTTAGCAGCTCTAGAAAAGCCTGCAAAGAATCAGCTTTCTTCAGACTATTGGTCCTTGGGGAACGACAGCACATGCAATATTCAGTGGGACATGGAAAGCAACACAGAAAGAGCCATAAATATCTCCAGGGAAAATATCACTGATGGAGATGATGAAGCTGAAGAGGATCAGAGGTCTGGAGAGCCGGCTCTGCAAGCCACCGTGAGCCACCACACCTTGAGACCTTAGGATCATAGAATCCTGGAATGCTTTGGGTTGGAAGGGACCTTTCATAGAGAATTCATCCAACCCCCCTGCCCTGAGCAGGGACATCTGCAGCTAGAGCAGGGTGCTCAGAGTCCCGGCCAACCTCCCCTGGAATGGTTCCAGGGATGGGGCAGTGACCACCTCTCTGGGCAGCCTGGGCCAGGGGCTCACCACCCTCAGTGCACAAAAAAATCTCTTCCTTCTCTCCACTCTTCACTGCTTCATTGTCTCCCCTCCAGCTCACGCTCACAGTGGGAGAACCCCACGGTGTTTCCCCACAACCCAGCAGTGTTGTGGGCACCAGGAGGGTTTCCAAGCCCTGAAATTTTTGGAGGGGGCAGGAGAGGCCGGGGGGCAGTGGGGGTGTGGGATGGGCTGTGCACGTGGCCACGCTGCTTGCCAGAGGAGCCCAGCACAGCCCTAATCTCATTACAATATTTTCCATACCATTACAACAAGGCCATAATTGTTACCGGATTTTCCATCAGCCAGTCTGTAATTGAAACCTTGCTGGGGGAGACAGTGTCAGGTTCCCTAAAGGAAAGTTATCCCTTTAGCTCCCAAAAAAAACCTGGTTTCTGGTTGTTCCCTCTCACTCCATCCCCAGTTTGTTTGCTGGTGTCTCCTCCCTTGCTCAGTCCTTAGGTGGCCATGAAACATCTTCACTTCTGAGGTCAGCACAGCTTCATCCTCTCCCCAGGGGCTGCAGCCAGAGTGTCTCATGGCTGCTGTTGCCTTTGCAGGGAGGGTCGTTGGGCTGTGACTGTCCCAGGGCTTGTGCTGCAGGGACCTCCTGGGATTATGTGTGTGTATATATCTCTAGGCACGTGTGGATGGGATGGGTTGTATGAAGCTTGGTGTTTTCTAGGTGAAACCTCTCACCAAAGCGTGGAAACTTGGTGTCATTTCACCTCCTGAATGGTGCACCCACCCTCCTCCCCTCTCCCCGTGCCATCGGCCTGAGCAGCCAGCTCCTGTCCAGCGAGGCTCTTGGAGAGGAGGGAGGAAAACTCACCCAGTGCCAAGGAACCCCAGCAGAGGGCTTTGGAGCTCCTTGAAGTCCATCAGCAAGAAGACCTTGCAAGGGGCTGGGCTGGTTTAATTGCAGACAGTGTTACTGGCTTTGCTTGTACCTGGTCTGAGCTGGGACCACGCAGCAGGAGCTCCGGGTGGCTGCTGCCAGGGGCTGCAGGAGCAGCTTGTGGGTGTTCTGCCCAAGAACTGAAGCAGAGGGTGGCTTGGGAGAAGGTGAGCAGGAGCAGAGACACCGGGCTCCTCTCAGCAGGGCAGGCTGTGAGGGGAACCCTGTGCCCGTGTCCGTGGAGGAGGCAGGTTGGCTTTCTGCCCAAGGATGCTGGAGGCTGGCAGGGGAGGTTGCCAGATTCCTGCTTGGCTGGCTGGGAGCGGGCAGAACCCAAGTCCCACGAGGGGTTTAAGCTCCAAAATGTTATTTGTGGGCACCTTCTCCCGGAGCAGAGCAGCCATGCTCTGACATGACACCAGCCCCATGCCCCTTTGCCTTGCCCCATCTCCCAGTGTGCAGCGTGGGGCAGGGGGCTCTGAGATGTCTCCTTGGGCTTTGGCTGCACGTCTGCCCAGGGCTTGGCCGTGCAGGAGGCAGGGGCTTGCACTGAACTCCAGATAAGTGGCCATCTGCTGGCACATCTCAGCTCTCAAGAGCTTTGAGCCTCTTCTGGCTTCTTGCAAAGCCTCTCCCATGTCTTAGCTGCTAACCAGGCCAGGAGGCACCTCCTGTACCCCACGGACACACCACAGAGCTGGGGGTTTGGCTGAGGCTGGGAAGGATGATGCTGCAGCCCCACGACACCTGGGGGGTTGTTTAACCCCCAGCCAGGTGCTGCTGTTCTGTTGGTTTCTGAATGATCTGTGTTGGGGCTGAGTCCATGGGTGGAAATCTCCAAGCTGCTCTGCAAGAGGTGCCTGGAGAGGCCCCAGCTCTGGGGGTACAGGGACATGGAGGAGGCTGAGGTTGGCACCAGAGGAGAGCAGGGTTCATTCTGAACACTTGTTTCATTTTTTTTTTCTCCTTCTTTCTTATTTTTAAGGTGAAAATGCATTTGCTGCAGAAATCCTGGCTGTGTTCTCAATGGCAGCCTTTAGCAGGGAGATGGTCTGGGGCAGCAGGCTCGCTGCTGGAGGTGCTTGGCCACTTTTGTGGCCTCAGACTCTGTATTTCTGGATCATTTATCCCCTGTGTGTCACCAGCAGTGCCTGTGGCAGAGCAGGAACGGGGTGAGCTCGGGCAGCAGGCACATGGTGGTACAGCCTGACCCCATGGTGCCATCAGCAGTGCCCACGGGCTGGCACTGGGGAGAATTTGCAGCATCCCAGATGATTCCCAGTGGGCTTCCCCAGCAAGCAGTGGTCAGCAGGGATGCTGAGGCTCCTGCTTCATGCTTTTTCGTGGGAAATATGGAAAAGCTGAATTACAGCTTCACCATTTAGGCTCCTGCCTGTATCCTGTCAGCAGTGGATGTGTTTTGATCCAGAAAACAGCATGTTGAAGGTACATACCTGTTGCTAATAGATATTTCAGCTGAGGTCAAAGCACAGTCCTTCATTGCATGTGGGGGTGGGGAAATGCAATTAAAAGCTCTCCATTCTGCCAATAATAATTAAACAAGTGCTCTTGGTAGCCAGGGCAGCTCCGTTTCGGATTGGCACCGGCAGGATCTGGGGGGTGATGACGTGGCAGGGATGGTGGATCCTGCATGAGGACTTCTGGGGGAAAATCCTGAGCTGTGCAGAGGATGTGGAGCAGGCTGGGGGCAGGGAGTGGAAACTGGGATTTTTATATCCCAGGACCCACGGGGCATCAGCAAAGCAGAGCTGGGACCTGTGCTGGGAACTGCAGCCAAACCCTCACCCCTGCCAGCTCCCAGAGCCCAGCAAAGGGGCTCCCTGCCCCCCAGCTCCCTGCTTCCCATCCCCTCGGGCTCCATCCCCAGTCCATCCCACCGCACTCCCAGTGCTGGGCATCCAGCCCCACTCTCAGCCCCAGCGGGACCCTCCCCAGCAGCAGCCCAGGCAGGGGGAGATGCCTCCAGCTTTCCTGCAAGGCAGGAGAAGACATCAAAGGCGCCCAACCCCTGACTCATCCCTGTCTGCCCCGGCCCCTCTCCCCCCTCCCAGCCCAGTTTGCATCATGGAAAATCGTGTCCGCAGGCTCCAGCCCGGGCCACTGGCTCAGCTCCACGAGCTGCTCCGTGCCTGGGGCCAGTGGGGATGTGAACCCAAGTTCCTCCTCTGTTCAGGGAGGGGGTATTTATTCCCCTCCCTCCCCTGATGCTGCATCTCTTCCTCTCTCCTGGAATAATTATAGCTGCTCAGGAAACGCTGAGGAAAGCCAGAGAGAAACTGCTGCCTTTTCCTCCTTCCTTCTGATCCACCAGCCAGAACCAATTAAAGCCACAGAAGCTCAGCCCTTCCTGCTTCCCTTTTAATTTCAGACCCCCCGGTAAGAGGAGACATGATAAAGTGCAAGATTAAATCCCTAATACCTAGGATTTGGGATTACTGAGGCCGGGCTGGAGGTAGAAGGATGTGTCTGGTTAAAGGGAGGTTTGAGCTGGTGGTGCCTCCCCACATCTTCTCATCTTCTCTCCTGCTCGTGGCACTGAAGGGGCCAGGCAAGAGTGAAACCCCTGCCCAGGTCCAGCCTGGAGGTGTTCAGAAATGAAAAGCTTTGCTCACTGGTGTCCAGGGGTGGCCTTGGGAGGGAGTTTCTGCACGGGGCTGGGGGGGAGGTTCCAAATCCCACCCCCCAGCAGCAGGGTGGGGGTCCCCAGGGCCACGTCTCTTGGGTCTGCAGGTAATGGCATCGAATAGCCCCTGTCAGAAACCAAACACAGGGCGGCTTGACAGCCCCTCTGCTTCTGCTCCACAGGGGAGGGTTTCAGGCTTCCATGCCTGGGAAGATGCTGCTGATTTATTCATGGCCACTTCCCACCCATTAGCATTAATAGCTCTTGTGCTCTCCTCCATCTATGGAGCCCTCTCCCATCCCTGCCTGGCCTTTCCTGGGAAGGTCCAGCACAGCGAGATGCTGGAGCCCCAATAATTTCCTGGAAATAATTGATGTGCCAGGTTTGCATGCCCAGCCTCTGACCTTTCCAAGAGGGAAGGACAAGGGTGCCAGCAAATATCCCCTCTCTCTTCTTCTTCCTTTTGATCTTCTCACTCAAGAGAAGAAAACTGCAAAGATGAAGTGGTGGAGAGCTGCTCTGCCTTCCTCCCAGCTGCTCACCAGCCATGCCATATGGCCACCAAGCTCTGCTCTGGCTTGCTTTGGGTGGAAATGGGCTCTTTGGGTGAATCCCAGCCCTATGCAAACCCCATGGCTGTGGATGAGGCAGCCACATCTCATATCACTGAGCATCTAGAGGGTCCCCAGGACCTTCCTAGGGGAGGGAAATTCAGATATTTGTGATAAACCTCCACAGCGGAGCTGGTCAGAGGGAAATGAGGCCCCTGATAGATGCAGTTAAATTCCTGGGTGCTCCTGCCCTTTGCTTCCCTCTTAGCTTCAAACCCCTCACCCTGCTCTGGCCCTACAAGTCTTTTTAATGTTACCACCATCACCTTTCAACATGACCAGGGTGCAGCTCCAGCCCTGCTGGTGTCCCTGGGGGTCAGGGTAAGAAGGGTGCAGGGGCAGTGTGCTGGGGTCCTGGTGCTCCAGGGAGGGCTGAAATCCACTGCTGAGACCCTCGGGGGGCTGCCCTGCCAGGAGCATCCCAGCGAGCTGTGTGGGAACAATTCACCACCTCCCAAGCCCTGCAAGGTGAGAGATACTCTTTGCTCGTGGCTCGTGAATCTGTCGAGGAAAGGACTGCAGAGGATGAGCTGGCATCCAGGGATGAAGCTGAATATCCCAAATCAAGAAAGCTTCATGTCTGAGCTTCACGTTGGGCTCCTCTCCTTTTCCAGCCCACATCCTCCCCCCTCCCGAGGTCACCGTTCCCTCCTGCACCCCGGGATGTTCTCTGAAGCAGGACATGGATAAAGGGGTTGGAGAGATGCTGAGATGCAGCTGATGGGTCAAGGAGCAAATAAACCTGTGAGTGCTGAGACACTGCTCAGGCTCCTCCTGCAGCAGCTTTAACGTACCAGAAAAGGCTGTGGCTGTTGCATTGGGGGATTTTTTATTATTATTTTTATCTTTATTATTATTATTAATCCTTTAGAGGCTTGGTAACAGAACCAGAGCCTTCCCTGGGGCTGCCTGAGGAGCTGGGGCTCAGACACAGCGAGAGACACCGGGTAAGTGAGCTCTGCCTTGGGGCTAGTCACTGTCTCTGGGAAATGCAGGGCTCAGATCTCTGAACTGCCCGTGTGATGTGCTGACCCAAGGTGTGTCCTCAGGCTGTGGCCGAGGCGGGTGAGGGGACATTCTCCTCTCCTGGCTGCCCAAATGCCTGAGCCCTGCAGTTTTCCTCACGTGGTGGAGCAGGGATGCTCAGCTTCTGCATCAGCAAAACAAGTATCCCAGCTTTTCAGAGAATCCCAGACTGGTTTGGGTTGGGAGGGACATTGAAGGTCACCCAGTCCAACCCCCTGCAGGGAGCAGGGACATCCCCAGCTAGAGCAGGGTGCTCAGAGCCCCGGCCAACCTCCCCTGGGATGGTTCCAGGGATGGGGCAGCGACCCCCTCTCTGGGCAGCCTGGGCCAGGGGCTCACCATCCTCAGCATCAGAAATCTCTTCCTTCTCTCTAGTCTAAATCTCCCTTTGAGTTTCAAACCATCCCCCCTTGTCCTGTTTCAAGTGAGCATTTGGTGGCACCTCTCCCCCTGCCACAGCAGCACAGCAAGCTGCTAATGAAGGCCTGGTGCTAACGAGGGTGTGATTTAATAAGGGAGGGGAGGGGGGGTGCAGACCCCAGCTGGGTGACCAGGGTGAGAGTTCCATGTGTGGAGCTGATGCTTTCCCAGTGGGCTCCATCCCTCTGGAGCACTGATGCTTTCAGGATTTCTGTGGCTGCTGACACCCCCCTCCCCATCAGTCACCTTTGTTGGCTGCTGCTGAAGCACTTCTCTGTCCCTCTGAGCCCCTCACCCTGACCCCCTCATGAACTCCTGCAGCCATGAGTTTGGAAATTCCCCACACAGGCTCTGAAAATGCAAATCCCTCTGTGTGCCTTCAAATTTGGCCGTGGTGGCTTTGTTGGATTCCCTTGGGAATTCTCCTGTGGGATGGGACATCATGAAGATCCCTCACCCCTGCCCCAGCTGCTGGGGTTTTGCCAAGCTGCTGCTGCCTACCTGCCCCCAGCCCTGCCCGGCCCCTGCCTGCACCAGCAAAGCAGGAGGGGGCTGAAAATACAAATTCCCTTCCCCTGAGGGCCGTGTGGAGCTGGAAATGTTATGGCTCATTTTGAAATGAAAAGGCAATCTCCGAATATTGCATTTCTGTGAAATATCCCATCCCAGCTTTAGCTGAAGCACTTCACTCCAGCTTTTATTTTTCTTACTTCTACATTAGCAAGCACTAATGCTTAGTAATTTAGAACATCACTGAAATGACAAACCAAAACGTTTGGATGCAAGAGCCTCTCTGGAATCTGGGGGAGAGCTAGAGGGACAAGGCTCTTAGTGCATTTTGGGGTAATACTTCCTGGATGGTCCCCTCTTCCCATCAGGAGCTGGATCTCAGTCCCTCAGCTGACCACGCAAACGAAGCAGCAACTCTGGAGCAAAAACCCCTCTCCTGAGCCCTTCTGGCTGCTTAAAATTAGGGCCCTGACACCCAGCCCGAGGCACCCAGCAAGGTGGTCACGTGCAGGGTGGGACGAGCACCTCTGAACACACAGTGTGTGCTCTGCTTTGAAGAGGCACTGGGTGAAACTCAAACCAGCTTCAGTGCAGGCTCCCCCCCCAGCGTGGGCTCACAATATGTTGTTGGAGCTGGAAATCCAATGGGCAAGTGGCTTCTGGCTAGTGCTGGTCCTGGGGGTGCAGCGTCTTGCCCTCTCTTCCTCCTCTTCCTCCTCCTCCTCCTCCTCCTCTCCCTCCTCCTCCTCTTCTTCGTCTTCCTCCTCCTCAGGAATGTGACTGCAGCAGGCACTCTTATCTTCCCAAATATTTTCTGTCAAGCATGGTCGTGTTTCTGTGGACTTTCAGTTCTGTAAAACTTCAGAGAGCTGCGTTTTGGCCTGAAGTTATCAGCTTGATGTTCCCTTCAAGTGGAAAACGTTTCTTTTTTGGTTGTTTGCATGGAAAGAATAATTCTTTGCTCAGAGCTCTGCGAGGCGTGAGCCTGGTCGGGAGAGGAGGGATTACTTTACATGGCAGTGGAGGAGAGATCCCATAAATCAGATCCCACCTTGTCTCCTGTACGAGCACTACTGGGTAGGGAATAAAACCCAGCCTGGGGCAGGATGGAGGGATATGGGCCATACAGGGGAAAAAATTGCAAAACAGGATTGCAAATCACTGGGGAGAGATATTTAACTCAGTGCTTTGGAACTATGTTAAAACTCCCTAAATTGGGTTAACTCCTATTAACCTATGCAGGTTTTCTTCTCTGTGCAGAGGGATGACATTTCCAGAACTCCAGTCTTTTGCCTTTTCCAAGTTCTTATTGAAAAGCTGGAGATAATGACTTTAAGAAGGACATAAAGATAATGACTCCACATTTGCAGAACATGATTAATAACCAGTCTGTTTGTATTTACAGTCGCTTCACTTCCCACTGAAATGGGGCCACCTCTGAAGCAGCCCGTGGAGCTTTTTATCCCCTGGCGCTGGGAATCTGGTGCTGTGGTTGTTTCCAGGCATGATACCAAAAAAAATCTCTCTGAAAGGGACTTGGGGAAGACGCTGGCTCATCCTCCTGCTCCTAATGCCTCACCCTCATCTCCTTCCCTGCCTGCCTTGGAGCAGGGGGTGGGAGGAAGGGTTTTGTTCCCCCCACTTCTCTCTGCAGCAACCTTGTGAATACTGGGGAGGCTGCTACAGCCTCTCTTGCTGGATGGAGTCTGAATGGAGTCTGGGTGGAAGCTGGATGGAGTCTG
>NW_008619790.1:0-82494 GCF_000691845.1 Merops nubicus | reverse complement strand
GGGAGGGAGGCCGGTAGGTCTGTCCTTGCGCCCCGTCCGCTGCGCCGTGTCCCCTTCTAGGCTGTGCGGGTTGGGGTTTGTTGTTTTGGAAGAGTCCCGGGAAAGGCTTAGCCGCTCCAGCGCTTGGGGGCCACATGGCCAGATGCAGGGGGCCTATCCTGAACTTGGCTCTTCCTGATTACTTAAGGGTCAAGCCCCTACCCGGCTGTGTGAGGCTGAGTCTGTAGTTCCCCAGAAGAAGTTTTGCTCAGCAGATTTCTCAAACTGCCTGTCAGTGCCCAGCAAATCACACATATCGGTGTCTCACGAGGTGCATGTCTTCATCGGTGACACAAAGTCAGGAATTTTACCGTTGGGTTCATACTGTGCTTCATCTAGAGCAGTGGTTCTCAACCTGTGGCCTGCAGATGCCTGAGAGGGCCATGATGTTGGTACAGGGGGTCCTCAAAGACTTAAAGTGGGGGTGGGGATGGCCAGCCTGGGAACATTTGGCCTTGACCAGAGGGGAAGACAAGCTCATAGAAATATCCACAGAAGGTGCTCTGAAACTGCAGTTCCCCTTCTTTCCAAATTTGAAGACCTTTCATGAGAAAATTGGAGTAAATATTTGATGAAATGTGGTGCTTTAAATCTAGAATTAAATCTTGGTGGTCTGTGACTACAAAAGGAGTTTAAAGGGGGTCCGTGGTTAAGGAAAGGTTAAGAACCCCTGTCTAGAGCTTGTATCCAAACTGGTTTGAATTAAAGAGCAGCTTGTGGCTTTACACCAGTTAAATGAACCTTCTGTCCTTTGTACGGTTCAGAAGTGTGGCTCTGGGGATGGAGTTCACATTCCAAAGGTGTGTGTGCTGCCCGAGAGGCTGTGGAACAGGTACAGGTTTGGAGGTGTGAAAATGAGCTCACTTTCCTCCAGAGGGTCCTTACTGCTGCGTTATGCAACCAGAGAACGCAAGCCAGTGGCAGCTTTACTCTATGGGTTCATTGTTTAGGGCTGTGATGTTTCTGTTCTGTAAGTTACCCCTGTCCTCAGTGGTTCATTTCATGTGTTTCAGGAATTTCATGCATGTTTTGGGGTCTGAAAGCTCCCATTAAAATCAAATAGCACCCTTATCTTGGGGCACGATCCTATCTACCTTGCAAGAGCAGTGCTCCTGCCATGCAGTGCTAACTGGTGTCGCAGTGTTCCATCCTTTTGAGTGTCTCAATTGTTTGCTGTTTTTTTCTTGTCTTCCACCTAATTTTGACAAAGTCTAGAATACACATTTTTACTCTATTAAGGTCATTATGCTAGCTATAGTGGGATAGTTCCCCACAAGAACTTTAGAAACTGTGGAAAAACTTACCAGTTACTCTGTCTGACTAGTGCCATTTAACAAGTCTCCATAGATTTTTTTCCCCACACAACACTTGAACACATTACAGTGTTTTTACACATTTCAGTACCTGCACAGCAGCCCTCAGTGATTTTGCTGGCTTTCTCAAAGCTTGCAGGGAGGGGCTGGTGGCAACTCAGGAAGAGCACAGAAAAGAAGCTCAAGAGAAGCTTGCAAAGTCTTGACACCCCGGCTGTTCTGTGATTTCATTCATTGAGTGGTGAGAATTTGTTGTAGAAATGTGTTCTTCAGTCCTCCCCTTTATAAAGAAGTGGAATGAAGTGGATTTTTAAATTAAAACCAAATTCAGCACAATAACTTTCAAACAAAAATCACTGCATGCACGTCCTCACACACACACTCATCTACGTCAGAATTTTCTGTGGAGATCTCAACAAGCTAAAAAACATCAGAGCCACCATTGTTTGCCTCTAATAGATTAGTGTTGTTTAGGGATATGAATTTTTGCATTTCAGCGACAGAAAAATCCTAGTGGAGACATTTCCACATAAAAACCCTTTTATCAGGAGAGCCTAGTCTGCTGAAGAAAAGACTGTGTTACAAGATGGGTTTAATGGCAGTTATTTCAGGACTGCCTGAGCCTTCCCACTTTTTGTTCTTTCGTTGATTGAATGTTTGCATTAGGAAGGTTTACCAATTAGACCTTGGCAGTATCCATTTGACTGTTAACTTCCCCACACAGTACAGTAAGTGTAATGTGGTTTTCTCTCAGTCCCTCTGACATATTCCCCTGAAGTTAGTTTCCTGAGAAGGAAAGCAAAGTTCAAGACAAAAAAAAATATTCGACATTGCCCTCATCTGACCTACTACAGCAATAATCAAATGCCTCTTGGCATAATCCACTGTGTGATGCATGGAAAAGTGCATGGTGAAGGAAAACGCTGCAGCTGCCAGAGGAAAGGAGCTGGCCCTGTTGGGCTGTCAAACTAAAATATTGCTTACTTCTGGTAAGGGTGGCAGCTCCCTTTTAGGCCTGAACAATATTTAATGCCAGAACATCTCTGAATTCTTTCTTCTTGCCAACTTACTCTTTCATCAGTTTGAAATTGGAGAAGATTAAGCACTTCCAAACACTTGGTGTTTAAATGCAAGTGTTGAGGTGCAAGTGCTGTAATAGCCACAATGGGGAAGACATGAGTGGAGAAATCGTGTTTAAAATGTGAGAAGTTTAAATCCCTGGTGTTCCAGCTTTGGTTGCTGGAAAAAAAAAAAAGACCAAGAAACACAAGAGAGAAATGCATAATTTCAACAGAGGGAAGATCCTGGGAAAGTTTTGTTGAGGTATTGCCATCACTGGAAGTGTTCAAGACCACGTTGAATGGAGCTTTGAGCAACCTGTCAAACCTAGAGGTGTCCCTGCCCATGGCAGGGGGGTTGGAACAAGATGATCTTTAAAGTCCCTTCCAACCAAAACCATTCTGATTCTATGATTCTATGAAATGCCAGAATAAGGACAAAGTGGCAAAAGACTCTCCAGGCCTGCTGTAATTTCACATATGCTACAGTGACTGTTTCTGGCACACCTGGGCAACCAGCTTCTACAGAGCTGTGGGGTTGTTGCCATTCATCTGATTTGGAGCTTTTTTTACTCAGGCACTTTTCCTGACTCACTCAGAAGCACATCAGCATCGTTGTCCTTGTCTTGCACCCTGCTCCTGCCTTTCCCGGGCCACATGCAACAAAGGCAGAGGTGCTTGGAAATGGCAGCAAAAACGGCTGCTGGGCTGAAAAACGGCATGTCTGTGTCTCCTGACTGAAAACTGAGTCTTCTCTCAGAGACAGGATTTATTCCCAGCCTGCCACTAACCTTGTTTTTTAACGGAGCAGACACCTTGGGACTCTCGGTGCTTCTGCCTCTGTTTCACCTCAGTTTTGCTTCTTTCAGCTGTCTTTTATAGCCAAAGCCTTTCTGCTACACGCTAGCTGAGCACCTCGCTTGGTGAGGCTGCACCTCTGCTGCACCCCTCTATCAGCCTGGGAAAGAGGGGGACACAAACACACCCCGTGTGTGCCAGGGAGGGGTTGATAGTGACTGCCCGCTGTCCCTGCAACCAACCTGTGCCCCAGGCTGTCTTCTGCTGAAGGTCACAAGCCATCCCTGCAGGACACAGCTGGTGAAAGAAGAAATACAACTCCCCTTCAAACACCCTCTCAAACCTGGTGTGTTGAGGAGATGGGCTTCAAGGCATGGTGCAGCACTGGGGAGCCTTGGGGCTTTCACCTGGCACCATGGCAGGGCTAGAAGGGAAGGGAAGGGAAGGGAAGGAAAGGGAAGGGAAGGGAAGGGAAGGGAAGGGAAGGGAAGGGAAGGGAAGCTTTGCCATTCTCTCCCTATGACTAGATAAAATGGTGTGCGCATAACAATGTAGAAGGTTTTTCCATCTCAGACAGATTTGATGCCTGTACAAATTCAGATGTCACTATGTTTTTTTATAGATGTAAACTGAAACGAATGCTTCAGTGGCCAAGGTAGTTTGCAAAAGATGGTTTTTGTTTTGTAGTACTGTAAGTGTATCTTATACATGAAGCTGCTAGATGTACTGTTCGTGTATTAATGTGTGGTTTGTGTATCACCTATTGTAGTGCTAAAAACCTAACAAGTGAAGGAATGTAGAAAATTTCATTAAAATATGATATAAATACAAATACTTAGTAGCCAAAAAAAAGCCACATTTAGGTAAGCCTTCTTCTGCCTTTTCTGTGACTACTTTATGATATAATTTCTGTTACATGCTGTGATGCTGCTTCTCTGCACACAGCTGTGTCTCACTCCGAGGTAGGTGTGATGGTGCCATGCTTTCCAGTAGTAGGTAAATTGTTGGTCCACTTTAACAAGGTAAAAACTGAGGTGGGAGAGAGCAACTAATCTGTCCAAGAAGTCTCTTGGGGAGCTAGGAGCAGGCCTCAATCTCCAACTCCTGTTCCTCTACCCTCACCCCCACAGCACTGTCATTTCACTCACTGTGGAGGTTCCCTCTGAGCCACAAATGCCTCTGCCATATGCTTAGAAGTAATGAACATTTACATTTATTCACCTCCTTCTAAAGGCAGAGGCTTTTAAATGCATTCCTACTATTACATAAACATAAACCTGGAAACCATGAAGTTCATATTGTGCCAATGTTGCTGACAGTAGTTGCAGTCTAATGCCTGGGTAAACAACAGCCAGATATATTTATTATTGAAGGGATAGTCCAAGCTAAAGGAAATTATGTTAAGAATTAGGGATTTTGACTGCCAGCTCATTTTCCATGTGCCTTGCTTCATAGTACTCTTTCTGCTAATTTTAAGGACAGAAAAATTTTCAGGGAAATTTTGAGAATTAGATTTTGTGAACTGGACGTTTTCATCATAAGCAAAACACACTGAGAAGATGCCTCCTTTCACTTACCTTGGGGTAACGGTGCTTGGTCCACCAATGGCAGGGAAGCTGCAGTTGAAGGGAAGTCTAAATGAGGCCCTCAGCAAACATAGGTTTCCAAAGGTCCTTTTCCTAGCAAAAATAACTACAGGTCCAGACAGCATGGGAAAAGAACCCAAACCAACTTACATAGGTTAAAAATAAGATGTCTCAGAAGGGTCTCTCAAAATCTGGTACATTGGTAGATGAAGCTTTGAGAGAGACTGTGACTCCTGTGTAACTCTTAATTTTGTGCAGAACTGCTACACACAATGAAGGTTTTCTAGCTTCACCCACTACAAATGCCCAAATACTTGCTTGAGTAATGTGCAGTTAAGACTAGCATATTCTCCAAAGACATAGAGATTTGTAAAACCTGAGCCAAAATTTGCAAAAACAATGCAAATCTAAATTTCTGACTGCCAAGAAACACAGACTAAAACTTTATTCTCCAGATTTCTGGCACAGGCTCCCCTACCAAAGATTGGTCTGGCTGCATGCTGGTCTTTGTGTCATTTCCTTTGTCTCACCTCTCTTCTTGTGTAGCCCAGCCTGGCTCTTCATCTCATTCAATCCTCCTTCCCACAGGAAAGTGGGGTTGTGCTGGACATGGTTCAATCCACTTTGTTAGGACCTGATGTTAAAGAGTCAAAACCAGGCACCAAACTGTTGGCTAACACCCAGTGCTGGGGTGTTTCATCCATCACGCAGGAGCTGTCTGGTCAGTGGGTGTCTCCTCCACCTCTTTCTCCCACACCTGACTGAAGGCCAGATCTGACACCCTGTGCAGGCAAAGCTGGCACATCCCTTCACTTTATGCTCTCTTTCTGATGGGAGTCAGTCACCTGCAAAGAGCCACACTATGGTGAAGGCTCTGCAGGTGGAGGAACAGAGGGAAAGGTTCCTGAGCTTTCTTATGTTGAGATGACATCGTTCTTTGTAGAAGGATGAGGCACTAGGAGAAGGATGAACTTGGTGCACATCTTCTGTCACTAGAGACACCACGGGCCAGGGGATGAAAATTCCTTCTCCTGTCAAACAATGAACAGTGAGGTTGGTAGCAACAAGATAACAGATGGGGCTCTTTACAGGGATGGAGCAAGCTGCCTCCCCGTGAATAACACTAGCTACATGACCCTCTGCATCCATTCTTGGCAAACTAATTCCCGGCCAAAACTGTATGTGGAACCTGATGCTTGAGATGGTGTTTGGGTGAAAATTTGCACTAACTGCAGCCATCGGCTGTGGGCTACTAAGGCTCGTCAGTGTCACCTCAACAGGCAGAGAGGCATAGCCCTCGTTCTTGTACCTCCCTTACTGCAGCACCTCCTGCTCTGAACCTTTGCCACTGTCCTGTCTTCCCCAACTGCCTTGCCCTCATAATCCTGTACTAAAATTGTGAAGAACAACCAGAAATCATTAAACTGACTCATATTGGGCTGAAGGGAAGAAGAAACAGATTCATGAGTGCCTTGACAAAGCAAGACCTTGCAGCTTGTCTCCCAGTCATGTCCAGCCCCATGACATTAGATACGGGTAAAAAGTTAAAATCCTAGGTGCATCCTTAATCATTGGTAAGTAGGATTTTGGTCTCCCCATCAACCTGCCTGGTCTAAGCTTCCCCTGGGCAGCACGTTCACTGTGCGTGCCGTTCCAGACTGCAGCAGAGCCACGGACGAGCGGGCTCAAATCCAGCTCAGGGAGGATTAGAGCTGTCACTGGAACCCAAGGTATGTGCCAAAGTGATTCTGTCAGCAGCTGGTTTGGGGCATGGAGGGAGAGAGAAGGAATAAGAGAATGGTATCTTTAGACCCCCCTCTTGCTCAAATTACCTCTTGTACATATCATTAACCTTAACTTGCATCCCTCTGAGGCGCAGCAAGTGTCAAGACAATCCCTGTGAGCGTGTGAACTCTGCAGCACTGAAAATAATTACCAAAGCCACTCTCCATTTAAACTAGCAGAGCTGTTGCTCTGCTGTAATGAAAAGATCTCATGCTCTGCCCTGTCGCGGCAGGGATCCAGGCTCCATTAAGTCATTCTGACTGGCCATAAAGGCTTTAGTGGTGTTTCTTTCATTTGAGCGTTATCTTTCTGCCAATTTAGAATCCCATCTCCTCCCTACAAAACAAACCTATAGTCAGCCAAGCACCAGTGGGAGGATGGTAGACGGCAAGGAAAACATAAATAGGACAGGAGCATTCTTCATGGCATTTAGAAATAATGAGTGCAATTTCCTGCATCTTAGGACTTTTTAGATGAAGGTTTTGGGGGAAAGAGGAATGAACCTCAGTCAGACAGGAGCCCTACCTGTGTATCTGGAATAACGTGGCAGTAGCAACAAGCTAGACACTGCTGCAGCTCCAACAAGCAACAAAAATGACAGTAATAACATAAGAGCTTTGGGACTATCAGACAGCTCCATCCCCCAGGAAGGACACGGAGGACATACATTTTTAAATGAAGCGATGTGTTCCTTTCTTCACAGATTCAAAAGAAGCCTTAGATTCCCATCTCCACATGCAAACAAGGTGTTCAGCCTCCTCTGAATTGCATGCAGGTTACTCTCCTGGCACATAGAGGGAAATCAGCAGTTTAAGGGCAGTATGTTGCTATTGTATTTTATTCCCCAAAAGCAGTTCCAGAGTGACAGCTCCTAGTGTGGTCCCACGTGCTGTGCAGCCGCGTGGGCAGCTGCTAATTCCACCCACCGAGCGTGCAGCTAGAGAGTGAACGGGGCAGGGGTCAGGAGCAGGCACCAGTCACAGCCACCCGGTACCACTGGCAGCCCCAGCACCCCCAGCAGTTAATAAACCCCTTCTGAACTTCCTAACGTGTCAGCAACGAGAGTGAGAGTCTGTAACTGCCATAGCTGCACCAGGGGCACGTACTGCCCGTCATGCACTGTTACTGTTACTGCCATCCCATGCAATGTTACTGTTACTGCCATCCCGGGAGGGGCAGCAGTAGCAAACTGCAAGGCTGACACATGCAGAGCCCCTTGGTTTTTAAGGTGGTTACACCTTAACCCTAGGTTACAGAGTTATGGCCCATGCGTACTGACATGTTCAAAGTCAGGCCTCAGGACAACTCCTGCTTAAGGATAATTAAACCCTGAAACCATCAAGGGCTGGGTTTTGTCCCTGACCACCAGAGGTGAAGGGGAAAAAATGCAAGGATAAAGTGGAGAGCGTCATGTTGGGCACAAGTGAAGTGGGTTGTGTGGAAAGCAGTGGCTTTCCTCTGCACCCCTGCCATGCCATAGGCTGTGTCACAGCCCACAGCCCTACTGCTTCTTCCCTCTGCATTTAGGTGAGCTGCATTTCAGCTAAAGGAGAGTGAGCCCAGGGCTGGCCTTCTCCCCAGGGAGCACAACTGGGATGGTAGGTGGTTCCTGGGGGAAAACATCCCATTGTCTCCTTGCAGAGTGGCTGCAGCCTGGCCCTCAGCCTTACCCTCATGCTGATCCTCTTTTATCAGAACCTGTTTATACTTTTGAATCACAGTAACACCATATCTGCTGCTAATTGCAGCCCAACAACACTAACCCAGTGTGCAAACATCATCCAAGTATTGTTTTGCATAACCAGAATGCTGGGCTTGTGAATATTTGCATAATGTTTAATTATTTAGTTGGAAAATAAAATTTATCTTCTTCTCAAAAACATTTTTATGAAATGTCTCAATAATTAAACAGCACTATGTTTATTAACAGCAGGGAAGTTTCATAAAATGTATTAGTCAGAAACAAGCAAGTAACTACATCTTGCTACAGTAATCAAAATACGCCAGTCTGAAGTAGGTCCCCAAGCATGGCAAACATCAGCATGAGCTCCTACATGCAACCAAGCAGAATATGATTAAAAGTGTAACAGTTCAGTGGCTGTACCTTGGCAGGGTCAGGGAGCCAGAATTCAATAGCTTAATTCACTCATTAATCAATATATATAATTTTTAAGAAGATCGGGTCAATTATATTGAGTCAGCTGAAGTGAGCCCTGTGTCTGTGAAAGGTAAAATTTGGGGTCAGACGGAGGGCTGCACGTGGTGCTTCACCTTGGGGAAGGCATCTGCAGGTTCCTGCTCCAGCAGGCTGCCCCTTGGAAGGTGGTGGGACCCACACGCTGGGTGAGTGGCTCATGTTCACCCCACCTTGTGTGGGACCTGGGAGCAGGGGGGTTCTGCATGGTGTTCCTCTAGGCAATTCCTAGCAAGGCTGAAAAAAAGTAAAACAGGATTTAGAAAAGTAGCCAGAGGCACATCATAAAAACATCTGCCTGGATGACATAGGAAAGGGGTTCTTCCTGCAGGATCACTTCCTAATAGGGAAGAGGGGCCAGCTCTGACCTCAGTGATTCTGGTGTGTAAATAGAACCGTTCCCCCGAAATGAACGGTCAGAGCCTGGGCTGAATGTGCTGGGGATGTCCCCAGCAGCAGGCAAAACTCAGAGGTTCTTTCAAGCAAGTAAAACTCACAGGTTCCAGAGGGAGAGATGGACACTGGTTGTCACACACTGGCCTCCAATTTGGTCAAAACAGCTTCTGTGCCCAAATGTAAAAGCTCTAAATGGTACTTAATTGCTTGAGGGGAAGGAAGAACTAAGAATCAGAAACTGGAGTAATCACCCACTAAATTAGGAGGAAGAATGTCTTGTGTTCTGGGAACAAGCATTTGCCTCTAAAATAAAATATTCAAATAATTTGAATTTATTAACTTACATGGAAGAAAAGAAAAATAAAAGGTTATTTTATTTAGGCAAGATAGAGATTTTTATTCTCCCTTTTAAGTTCAACTTTATACTTCAGTTGCATTTCAATAATGTTATGCAAGAAATAAAGCTTGTGTCCTGCCTTCTCCAAAACTCATCCGTTACTTGCTAACAAGGGTTCCAAATTACTCAAGCCGATTTCTGGGACGTGTATAGTTAAAAGGCTCCTTTTTTGTTTATCAGTTACATAAAAACAGCCAAGGAAACCATCTCTTCTCCTCCCATACCCTTGGCAAAATTTCTAAATCTCAAGCTGAGCATCACTGTTTTGCAGCATTGTGCCAGGGGTCATGTCAAGCAGCAGCTGGTGAGGGTGCTGCTCACTTTGGTAGGCAGATCTGAGGAGCTGTTTGTGCGATGGGGTAAAGCACACACAGAAACCAGCACAAGTCTACCTGTGCTGGCCGAGGCGTGGGGATTGACTCCCACTCTTCTTACTTGGGAATCTTTTTTTTTTTTTTTGTGGTTCAAAATAAAGGCATGAACCAAACAAAAAGTTTCATTAACAAAATAAACTAATCCCTTTTGCATACTTAAGGTAAGTGCTGCAGGAAGAGGCAAAGGAGTTAAAAGAAGACAAGTCTTGTTTAAAGGAGTGGCCAGATGGGGAAGATGATGTCTGCTTTGCCTGGACAGGCTCAGGGCCTTATTCTTCTGCCTTGTCTACAGGCAGCCTGCCCATCAAAATTATCTCCGGTGCTGAGTGTAGAGAGGACGAGCCAACAGCTTATTAAGGAGTCTCTGTTATTTCTGCTGAGAAAGGTGGCTTTTATTCCTGAAGGCTTATTAACTGAATTTTCCTCTTGTCATAATGCCGGGTGTTTTCCTCTGCTCTTTCCAGATAGTCTTCTTTGGTTATTTGATGTAGACAATGGTTTGGAGGGGTTTGATGATAGTTTCATTAAATTGAGGGGTGGTGGGAAGAAATAAAAATAACCTGGGAAGAGGATTTCTTTGGGAGGCATGATCACAGAGCATGCTGTGGGGCAAACTTGACCCTCCAGTTCAGAGAATTCCCGTTTCTGATGCGGTGTTGAAAGCTTTACAGCACTTTGAGCTCTCACTCCCACGTGACAGTTCTGCGACTGGAGTTAGAACCCAGAGACAAGTAAATACTGTTCCATCAACCCCACATTGCCTGATACCAGCTGCTGGCTGGGGAGGGTGCTGGCTGGCAACAGGAAGGTCTTTCCAGATTCCTCTGCCTCCTCTCCTTCTCTGATGGGGCCATGCTTTTCTGCAGTCTGGCCCCAGAGCAGCACAGGTGACAAGTGACACCGTGGACGCTGGTGATCGTTGCAGGACCCATTGCTGCGAAGCCCCGTTTTCCAGGAGAGAGTAAACAGAGATTTCTTCCTTTTCCCTTTGTTAACAAAAGAGTTTCTCAGGCAGAGTTGACTTTCAAAGTCAGGGTAATAAATTGCACATCAATTCTAAACATTAGAAATCAAACCATATTGGGGAAAAAACAGGAACTACTTCCTACAGTGCATTAAGATACCACAGTACCTGGCTCAGCATCCTTGAATAGGCTTCAGTGGAATTATGAACCTGCAGCAGACACATTTCGGTATGCAAATAAGTAAATAAAGCAAAAAGAAATCAACAATGAACATACTCAATGTGAAGGTGTGTGAGTTGGAAGGAAGGAAAATTGTCCTCTATCACTTTGCTTCAGTAACATTTTACACACTTTTAGCTGTAGATGCATTTCTATCAGTTCTTAAGAGGGCAATTTGGAATCCTAGTGAAGGAGATAGTTCAACGTTGTCACAAATGACCTCCATTTAAGCTGCCTTAGGTGAGCTAGAGAAGTTTTGTTCTGGGAATACAGCCAGTGTACATGGAGAATTAGAATCTGCAGCAAAGGTGCTGCAAGATACTGCAAAGGAAGAAGGTCTGAAAGGACTATGAATACATGTCCCATCAGCCTCTGGATTCAAAGTGTAACAAGATGGAGAGGACTATCTGGGAATAATAATCCACTAAAATCTTCACATGGTATTTAATTTGTGAATCAGAAAATAAAAGAGCCCACACTGTAAAACCTCAGTGGTTCCTGTTGCTTGTTGGGTGCCTCAGTGAACACTGGGAGTTTGAGACCTGTGCCCACTTGGAACTGCAGTGCCTGCTCACAGAAGGGTTAATCCTGTGCTGGATCACACCGGGTTACGGTCCCCCCTGGGGCTTTATGAGACATACAGCACTGCCCAGTGTTCACAATGGCTTTTTTCTTTTTTTTAACTCTATTACAGTACAAAAGTTATCTTCTAACCACAAACACAAAATCCTGTAATTAAGCCTTTGTTACCCACAGCAGAGTGCTCATCATGTATACAAAGCAAACGTTTAGGCAAGTTTATTATGCTCCTTGAGACTAAGAGGGAATTAATGGCATTGCAAAATTACAGCAAGCTGCTTGCTACGCTGCTGCTGGGTATTTTCACTGGCAACAAGATTTTATATTCTTCTTCATCTTGAAAAAAAATGCAACAGATTTAGTAAACTTTTTTTACTGTCAAAAGCAACGCAGTGCAAAACACCATATAAAAGTAAAGGCCAGAGGGATAGTTTGGCCTTAAAAATTTATTATACTTTTCTGTACGTTAAAAATAATTTAGTTGTGAGTTTTTACTTAAAATTACTAAACATTAGGAGGTAACTAATTAGGATAAGCCAACTAGTAAACTACGTAAATCATCAAATCTAGAGATTTTGCACTGAAAGACTCCTAATGTGTGATTTTGTTTGCATTGTGCACGGTCCTTCACCGCTGGGGAGGACAACTGCTTGCAGACCATCACCTCGCTTGTTAAACAGAAAGCCAAAATGTCTCATGCAGCACTTCTGGGAGAGGAAACTTCTATATTTCAAGTCCATTTTGTTGTTGTTCTTTGACTGTAATTCAAACTGTGTTGGTTTATGCGCATGAGTCACAAACACAGGGTGAACTTTTCCATTTTATTTCCCTGTTAGATGTTATACACCAACAATACAAACTGCAGCTGCCTGAGCGAAATGGATCAGCCTGAGTCAGTCATACTGCTTCTCAGCTGGAAAAGCACAATGACGTTCTTAGGAAAGCTGATCAGATCTGAAAGGCTTTTCTGGGGATATTGAGTGTGAAACAGAAATCATTGTTCATACAGAGAAAAAAAAAAAAACAAACCTTTATTTGCATCATTCCATTGCCACAAGTGAGCCATTTGACCCAAAAAGAATACATGGGCTCTAAAACTGTTTTCTGCTTACCTGTTGACAAGACAGCTATAGCAAGACCTACCTGCATGACCCTTTAACTTAGAATGAAGAAATGAGGGTACAGACCAATGCCACGAGAAAATAAAAATCACCCTAGCTGTTAGATCAGAAATCCAGGTAGCCAAGTGTCTTCTATTGCACAAAGGCCAGGGCCATTGACAGTGGTTGGAGAATATGAAGAGGACAAGTCCACCAGTCACACTGCCTCCCAAAGCCTTTTGCCATGTCCCAAGCTGTCACAAACCGGTATCGAAGGGGTACCGAGTCAGGTTGTTTGTGACTTTAATTAGGGGAAAAAGATTGAGGTCGAGATGTCCACATGGCACTCGTGTGTGAATTAGAAAATATTTAGGAGATCAAAAATAATTCCAGAGTAAAAGTTTATTAATATATAGATGATATATTGGTGGGAGAGTCAATGGAAGTAGAAGTTAAAACAGTGTATGATATTATAATCAAACACTTGATTGATGTATAAATAGAAATCCATGAGGAAAAAAGACAACCCCCATCTCAAGAGGCAAAAGCCAAGGCCCCAGCTTTCATGTTGAGCAGCACTTGATGGATTTTCTCTTCCATTGATTGATCCATCTGCTTTTTGGAGTGAGCTAAACCTTTGGGGTCTACAACCTCCTATGGCAATCAGTTCTAGCGTAAGAATGCATTGTGTGAAAAGAGGCATGCCATGTTACCACTTCTCTGAAGCATATTTTGAGATACTTAAATTCCTCCATAATTATGGCTGAATTGGCCAAGATCCTGAGTTTGTTTCATGTAGGCCTGAGAAGCCTGTGAGGCTGCAGTCCCATTGCCTTGGTGGCTGGGTGAAGGTTACTCTTGGGCTCGTAAGGATCCACAAAGCTGGCTGTCACTGCTTACGGCAGGAATTTGCACCCACTTGGTGCTAAAAACCAAAAGTGAGTTGGGCCAGCAGAAACCCTGCAGCAGCAATGCCTGGACCACATCGCAACCAGGGGCAGAAGGCATGCTGATGTCCAGCCTGTGCTTCCTGCCTCGGCATACTCCCAAATTCAGATGCCACATACGGAGTAGGGCTGCGCTCTATGAACAGCTGGTCACCCCTTCACCTCCTCTCCTTGACATGTCTGCAAGAGGGGTGGATGTGGGTCTTGTTCTCCTGGAGACTGTGCAGGTCTTGATGTGATACCTTCAACTTTATCTCAGTTATTCCTGAGTATCCAACTTTGAAAACAGGAGATGGTCCAAGAGGTTTGTACTCTTCCTCATACAGCTGCACAGGTCATGGCCCAGGAATCCAGTCATGATTCAACAGTTTTAATCATTTTAAACAGGGAGAGATCTGTAAAGACAGGCTGTACTTTCAGCTACATCTTCTGAAAACACTGTGCTCTTTGCATGGAGTGGCAACAGTTAGAGAATACAAATTTGTTCTTTTCTAAATATATTTTATATTCCTTTAACATAGAAACTGTTTTTTCCAAGATTGTTTTGAAAGGTAATAGCATATCTTAAAATTATACTTCATGCTAATTAGTTATTACCGAAAGGGTGTTTTGAAGAGAGGGAGTTAAGATGTTTTTCACTGTATCTGAAAAATGTACCGATTTCTACTGTAGGTTTTAGAGAATGATTTTAATACAAAAAAAAACCCCACTTGAGATTAAGGACTGTGCATGCTGGCTTATGAGGGAGCAGTGTGAAAGCTGCTTGCACAACCAACCTACAGGCAACTGAGCCCAAGGCTGCATGTCCTGTAATTCAGTCACTATTTCTGTTGTGGATGTGTTTAACAGAGAGCTGTCTTGCCACTTCTGATTTCAGCAGGTAAGCCCAGCCTGCCTGTTGTGATCTGCACAGAGGAGAGCCTGGGACAGCTGGAGGAACGCGTCTGCACGGGGACCGCTGACGGACCCTGATGGGCTGGAGCGGGTCTGTGCAGCGGCTGCATCGGGCCCTCAGCTGCTGGGCAGGCTGATGTCAGCAGCCATGCAGGCTCACTGGCTTCACCCAAAGGCTTGGGCAAATATAAAACTTGCTCTTGCTCCTCCTGTTTTCAGTGTTGAAAGAGAACCTGTCTGAAAACTGTTATCAGCCACTTGGATATTTACATGTTCCAGTGCCCTGTTTCTTTATCTGGTACAAAACGCAGTTGTCATTCCTGAGGGAGCTCAAGTTTTCCTCCCCACCTCCTTAGAGAAGACTTCAAAGCTGCAGATGTGTGTGTTAGTGTTCCTCAAACCACAACAGTTAGGAAACCAAAGGATCCCTGCATTTTTTCCAAAAAGAATGTTAATGGGACAAGAAAAACAAAATCACAAATATAAACATAAATAAAACTAGGGAACACAGTGCTAAGGTGGCTACTTCACATGCACACACCCCAAGTGAAATGCTTGCCTGAAGTGGGGCATTTATTTTCAAGAAAGCCCCTGAGAGGGTTCATCATTTACTTCCTTAACTCACAGAGAAGTGTTAAAATACGTTCAGGGTGATTTTGGTCAATCAGCAGCAACGGTTTCCCCTGTCAGACTTGTTAAACCAGTGATGGTGAAAAGCTTATGAGACTTCTAGAGTGTGAGTCCCAAACTGGTGGGGGAGACTCAGGCTGATGAGTATGAGAATTTTATATAAAGGTAATAAAGTACAGATATGCTATATGTTACTGATTTTTAATGAAAATTAAGAAAATGTAGGGGGTCATATGTGAAGCTGATGCTGCAATGAAGTTCACAGTTCTTACCAGCATTTCAGTTTGGACTCTAGCTCAAGGCTTTAGTTCTTATTTTTTAGCTACATTCATGTTGTCCATTGCTACTAGTACTATCTTCCTAATTGAGAATGATGATTTCACATAAAGGAAACCCAGTTGCAACCAGACAAATTCATGTAGGAAAGCAACTGTGAATGCATTGATGAGCTTCCAACTGCCATTCAGTTTCCTTACTGCTCGCCTGCTTGCAAACACTGTGCATCCAAGGCTGCTCACAGAAGGAGCTGAGGAATTCTTATTCGTGGTCATGCATAAATGTGCATATTTGTGCCTCATGAAATGTAACCTAAGCCCAGAATCTGGGCCGCCTGGCTCAGCTCAGCAAACACGCAGCTCAAGCAGCACATTTCAGTGGAGTACTCAATAGCGGCTATTCAGGAATACTCCATGGGCCAAACAGCTCTGACAGAAAGTGTCAGCTGCCTCCAGTGAAACACATCAACAGAATCAGGATGTTAGTGCACAGTTTATAAACGTAAACAGAGAAAACCAGAACAAACAGAAGTTTCCAGCAACAACAAAAGTTGCAAAGTTTAGCAAAGATCCCGCTTTGACGGAAGCATCATTAAAAGCAGAAAACGCGGGAAATACGTAAGGCAGAAGTTTTATTTTCCAAAGTGTAAGTACGTCCTTAGCATCAGTTAAGTAATCCTTTGCCATGGCAGTCCTGATTGCTACAAAGTTGAAGGTAAACTTTTTGACTGCACCTATTGCACACTTTCTCCACAGCTGTGTGACAAAACCCTTCTGCATGGAGAGATTCTTCACTGTCATTAGCGGGGCTGTAGAAGGTCTGTTAAGCAGTTGACTCAGTTATGAAGGATGCCATTTGTCTGCATCATTCTATTTTATAATCTGTGGCATATCACTCCAAGCTTGCGATTTCTTTTTGGCCAGTTCCATCCACGATGGTTGATCTGGAGCAGCGTTACTGGCTTTTTTCAAGTGGCTTATTTCCTCTTTATCCTCCAGTGCTGGTGAAGGAGCTACTGGGAATGAAACATACGGGCATTTTACGTTCAGGTGCTGTGCAGCTGTACAGCCTAATTCTCTCATTAAAAACTTCCCATGCCTTGCCCTATGCTAGAAAATCTCTACATTTCTCATAGAAGCTTCTTCTGCAATATTTTACTGAGGCGATAACCATAATGGTCTTCAAAAGAATACAATGTTTTTCTCATCACTAGTATCTTTTGGACCCTAAATTTACTAAAAGCAACATGTCTTAACACTCAGGCCAAAGAACAGAGTCTTCTCATTAGCAAGAGCATTCATTTGTGAATTCCTCCTTCACCCAGCCCTCAGGAATCTCATTCCCTTCAACACTTCTGCCCTTCTTTCAAAATTGAATTTATCAAAGAGATGTGAAGTTCTTGTGTGAGGACTGATGGGCAGACAGTTTGTGATGGCATCCTTACAGCTTTCCGAGGAAACCACACTAAAACTGAATGCCATTGAAAATTATTTTGTGCATATTTTACATTTTACTCTGGGACAGTGCATTTGGGACTCTGCCCTCTGAAATGGTCTAGCACTCTCAATTCACATTACTTTCAACATGAGTTTTGATTACTCTGTAGTCTAAGGGGTCAAAAGAATATGCCACCAAATAAAACCCCAGATGTGAGTGCTGAGAAAAGAGTTTGCCCTTGCTGGTGTGGGGATGGGGAAGAGATTAGGATCTAGCCCCTACTCCTTCTTCAGCACACTCAGGCAGGATTTCTTCTGACCAAGCTGTGAGATAAGAGTCTACATATTAAGTGTTTTGTCTCCTACCAGGGACATAATGTGATAGTGAATTGGTTCTCAGCAGCGGCTCCTTCACTTCAGACTTTGTCTCTTTCTTCTGTTCTTCAGAAGCGGTTTTAGGTGCCAAGTGTGCTGGTTTGCTCCATTGCTGCTTCACTGACCCCTAGGCACAGAGAGGGATAAAATCCAAGTAATGCAGAGAGAGTAAGACCTGTTTGGAAGAACATGTGCAAAGGGCGTGGACGTGGTGCCTGTCACAGTCCAAAGACCGTGCATGCTCCTCCCACCTTGGTCCCAATCCTCTCATTGGGCCGCCATCTGTTCAGAAAGCTCCAGTGTTTCATGTTAGCATCTACAACACTCAACTTTACAAATTAAAACTATCCCTCTGTATCTTTTATTCATAATTGTATCTATGAGTAGGTTATTATAGTCTCCAACGGAAAATGTATTCCAACCCCTTGGCACACCTCTACTAACATACACAGGATTTGGAAACAGCCTTGTTCTCTCATGTTTCCCTTCCACCTCCCAGATTTTGTGGATTAGGGCACTGCATTTTTGGACAGTTGACAGTAAATGGATTTTCCATAAAAAAAGAAATTGAACACGAGAAAGAAATCCCATGGATTTTCTTGCCAGTATCAAAAAGTACCCTGAAGTGAGAGGGCCTGGAGCCATGTGGGAGAAGGAGAGAGTGGGAGTACAGTGGCACCAAGCCTCAGGCGCTGCAGTCGGGAGCATCCTGGCATGTTTCTGTTAGCTGATATAAGGAAATTAAATGCATGGCATGAATTTTAGGGAACACTGCCAGCTAAAATCTGGACTTTCCTATTCTGACAGAGAAACTGTATTTTGGGATCATTTAAACTCTTGGTGTTTTAAGTGCCATGACAAAGCTGAGCATTATTGCACTTCACAGACTTGCCTGAACATCTTATTAGGGGGTATTTCATGTTTATCTAACCACTGCTATTTTTCATCATCTAGAGATCCTCTTATTCCAGGATGCAATACAGCTGTCTGGGTTTTTAACAGTACCATCTGAAGCAAGGAAGTAGGCCATTGGCACTGGGAATGCCATACTGGAATAGGACACACATCCCCTGCATCCGCACAGGGCTCTTGCTGTGCAGGAGGGGATAACAGGCAGCACTCGCAGGCAGGCTGCTGCCTCTGTGAGCCAGCCCAGCACCAGGGAAGCCTTGTTAGCATTCTGCACTAACACCAACCACTTCTGCTGGCACACGTTTCTCATCTGGGGAGATCACTTGCTACAGATATCACCCTCTTTTGCATGGGGCCTTTGAAGAGGCAGCGTCAGCCTGTGTTCCATGGCACCACATGGGCGTCTAAGTTACCCGTATACAGAGAACCAGAATTTATATCTTGGCACTGTCTGCAAGTGCAAAAGTTATTTTTATCCTCTTTCACTTCTCAAGGCTCTAAAAATTGTTACCTAGGAGCTTCTGGGACTGAGCTGTTCATTCAGTGTTAAATCAGTCAGGAGGCATAGGAGGTTCAAGGAAATGCTGTTCTTAGAAGGAAAGTTAAAGAGAATGTATTCCCTCTGTATTGAGAGAGACTTGAGACTGTACAATTTAGCACCTCATTTTGGGTATTCTAGCATGGAATACACACACTGGATCTGCTAAGTATGTATCCAGCACACAAGAAATTTGACACAACTCACATAATCCCAGGATTTCTTGGAGATACAAAATTACATATCTGAACAAACAGAGAACCCTGAATCTGTAACACGTTGCCAAGAGCAGTGTCTTTGTTACTCGTGATTATATTCATTAACTCTCTGTAATTGTTATGGCATGACATGATAGAGCAGTAGATCCAAAGAATACGACAGGAAGGTGACATGAAAGCATCACAGATTTGTACTCTAAGTACCTCTGTTCGTTCCTTCTCTTTATTCTGCTTCTCTGTATCCGACTTAACATCAGGAGCCACTTGTTTCTCTCTGTTGAGGCCCTGCTCCTGCTGCATGCCCTTCTGCCTCTGCCTGGCTATGGAAACCCAGGCTGGCTCTGCAGACGACTCGGGATCTCTTGTGGAGTTGCCAGCAGCCACAGGGGAAGGTACACTTCTCTCTGTTGACAGATTATTTATGTACATGGTTATACGACAGAGTTGTAATTAGCTCCATCTCACACTTGCTCAATATGCTGACTGGTCCCAGGGTGTGTGACCAGCCTGGGTGAATAGGAATTCTGTTTAGTTTGCTCCAGAGAGCAATCCTCCTGTGCTCACTAAGTGACCACTCTGCTGGTGAAAAATGCTTTGCATCTTCATTCAGCCAGAGTCAGTGTCACTGCCCTCACGTGAGGGAGATGCAGAAACATTAATTAAGCTT
The DNA here is from genome assembly GCF_000691845.1 of Merops nubicus. Taxonomy (NCBI): domain Eukaryota; kingdom Metazoa; phylum Chordata; class Aves; order Coraciiformes; family Meropidae; genus Merops; species Merops nubicus. Next base: position 62,798 of record NW_008619790.1, on the reverse strand, counting down.
CATTAGTATTTTCCAAGGTCTCCCCTTCTGCTCCCTCCTCCCACCTGCTTCATGGCCTCCTAGAGACAAGAGCAGCCGACTCAAAGCTGGCCACAGGTAGACCCCAGTGTGGCACAGGCTGTCCCCTCCCCGCCGTGGCTGCCTTCGGGCAACGCTCTTGCCATACACCCGACGACAGGCGGGCCACAGGTAGCCCCCAGGGTGGCACAGGCTGTCCCCTCCCTGCCGTGGCTGCCTTCGGGACACGCTCTTGCCATGGCCATGCAGCAGTAGCTGATGCCTTGCTCTGGTTCCTACCTTCTGTGCAGTTGAAGGGAGGAACAAGAACAGTGCTAACACCCTTAGAGACACGTTAGAAGAACATAAGGAAAGACAACTCAACCTTTCCCAGCTGTTTCTGGCCACTAAAGTACCTAAGTTTATGGAAGGCTATTTCAGAGCAGAAGTTAAGCTTCTCATCCTCAACAGGCACAGTCCTACTCCTAGGAAGTTTGTTACCTGGCCAGCATCCTGTTCGGGGTCCCAGGAGGAGGCAGACCAAGTCAAGAGGGATTACTGCCCCAGAGTCCCTTGGGGCCCAGCTGCTGTGCTGCCGTAGTGCTGGGACACCACACCACAGGACCCTGTGGAGCTGTCAGGCCCATTTCTGGAGGGCTACAGTCTAATTTAGAGGAACATGGCCCCGATCAGGAAAGCAGGCAAATGTCTCTGAAGGCATATTTGAGATGCCTCATAAAGGCATGAGAGATGAAAGGGATAATGTTCTCCCAAGAACTGGAGTCTGCAAACGCAGACACATGAAAGCCCACAAACTTTCTTTGCTCAGGGATTCTTCTCAAGTCACTGTTGTACCTCACCAGAGACAGACTAGCTATTTGAGCAACAAAATATTGTAAAGCCTCTGTCAGCTAAAAACCACAAAAGAGAAAGCACAAGTTTTGCTTTAAGGCCAAGGCAAGATGTTTTGCCAGCTCATGTCTGTGTTTCCCTTCATATTCATCTCATGTGATCTTGCAGAGAAACCTCTGCAATTCACAAGCCAGAATGTCCAGCTGTGCAAATGCAGCACAGATAAAGCAAGGCCCTTGGATGCTGAACGAGCTTCTCCCCCTCCTGCATGGCAAGCTACTTCAACCCTTTGCATCCCACCTATGCCCCTTCCTTCCATACCAACAGCTGTTTCTCCCATAAACTTCTTCCCGTCTCTCCAGTGGCTGCCCTCACTTCATTTTGTCCAATTTTAGAGGCTGATAGAGAATAAGGCTGGGAAAGATCTCAAGATGTGATCTAGCCTATCCTTCAGCTGCAAGGCAAGATCAGTTACAAGAGCAATGCCACATGAACTGTTTCCTGAGAAATACGTATCTAACCTGTTCTCAAACCCCTCAAAAGGCAGGACAGATTTCAGTCTCCCTAGAGAACCTGTCCTATGGCTTGGCTGTACTTCTACCCAGTTTTTTCACTATTGGTTAAGTTAAACCTTCCCTGCTCTAATTTGAATCCCTAACTTCTTGCTTTTGTGGGAATTTTCTTAATTTGGTCCAAATTTTCTTCAAAATAAGGTGCTCAAAACTGGTACATAGCACCTGACATGAACTGGTGCTAGCATCGAGTGAAGTGGAAGGACTACCCCAATTCACCTGAGATGGTCTCCTGTATGCACCAGTCAGTACCACGAGCTCCTTGCATAATTTTGTTATTCCAGTTTTCTGTTTACTTTGTGAGCTCCAGATTGTGTTGTTTCCCCTCCTCCATTCCTGTGCATTGGATTATTTTTTCACACATAATGGAACTTTCTACTTCTCTGTAATGAAAATATTATTTTCAAACTATGTTTCTACTTTCTCAAGATACCCTGGTTTCTATTCTTGTCCTCCAGTGTGCCCACAGGCTTTCCAACTTGGTAACACTTGCAAATGTAATAAGCACACGTTTTTTTCTATTACCTTTGTGCCTAAATACACTGAACAGTGTCAGCCCTAAGATGGCCACTATCTAATATGACAGTGAATCACGGGTTGGAACACTTGGTAGCTTTGCATCAACCCAGTGAGCAGCTTTTTTGTACTTATAGGTATATAATGACATTTATAGGAACGCCCTGTGATACCAGTTATCACTTGATTTGACTGCTCTTGACGAAGTTATGTTGGTTGGAACGTATATCTATGTTATCTTATAGACATTTGGAAATAGCTCCATTACTCCTTTCAGTATTTCATATTAAGTGGTATATAACACACTTTCTCTCTCTTCTTCACCTCACCTCCCTTTTCAAGATGTACCACCTTCTGGAGACATCCCTTGTCTTCTGCAGTTTGCCAAAATAACCACTAGCAGCTGAAGGAATAGTGCTAACCCATCTTCTCTGAGTATCTTAGCACAAACTTCATTAGGAGCTTCATAAATAAATCCAAAGAGTTGAGTTGATGTCTGCTAATGCACCTGCTATCACGTTCCCTCCTTTGCTTGTAGACCATGCCCTTGAACCCATCTGCACCTTTTTAAGTCATGAACAATTTGGGCAGGCCCTGCCAGGGCACTGCTCAGCAAAGCCAGGTGCCACGCTTCATCAGTTCCCAAAGCACTACTGTGATACACAGACTAACTGCCACCACTCAAGGTGGTGGTGATGGCTAGTGTTCCTCAGAGGTGAGCATCCCTCACTCAGTACACAAAGCAGCTTTTCACTTTAGTTGCCTTCTGTCTAAAGTAGTCACCTCATTTTCCTAATGTCCTGTAATGCAAACCCATCCAGCAGTTATGCTTGATATTACAAAGATGTTTCCCCATTGAAGCCACCCTGTGCCCTGCTAGACTTCTGCAAATCCATCACAACAAAGAGACCCTCTTCCCCTGTGTACAGGCTTCTCAGCCCAGAAAAGACAGGGCTGCTTCTCTGACTGCACAGCTACAGACACACCAGCACACATGTCCCCTTCCACCTCCGCTTACCTTCCCTCACTGTCTGCAATGTCTCAGCTCAGAAAGGCCAGCATCTTCACCCTGAAGGCCCTTTTCAATCCACCCATGCTTTCCCCTGATACTGGGAACCAGGCTTTGGCCTTGATGATGCTAGTGATGTATTTCTTAGTCTCTGTGATTCAAAATCACCCTTTGTGCTTTGTCCCACTTCCCTGTCACACCACAGGAACTTTCTGTAAACACTGGTGGAACTACACGTTGTTCCTCCTCTGCTCCCCCCACACAATCAATACTGATAAAATGACTGCTATGCCCAGGCTCTGTTTACTGAGCAACATGTCATGGCCTTGTTGCTACCTGTGCTCCTGCTTCTCTGTCATCCTCATGGATTTAGGATTCATCTTTCTGTAATTTCATGTGCATTACCTAGCACAACAGGGTTCCCAGTCCTGCAGTGATCTGTCTGGAGGCTGCTGTTATAACAAGGTTTTTCATAAGACAGATACTCTAACAAAGGCATCAAGCACTTCTGCTCTTCAGACAGTTCTCCCTGATGAGACGCCAGACATCCTAGTCATGCCAATTAGAAGGCAGCCAAATTAGAGCCAAGTATCATCCCAGAAGAGATGGTATCAGAATGTCTCTGTGATAGTAGGGATCAAAAGCTCTTTATCATCATCTTAAAGGTTTTATATCTGTCTGTATGGGCCTGACTTAGGACAGCAGAGTGGTGTCATCTACAGAGGACCAAGAGCTGATCTGCTTTTGGGAGGGGCTTTCTCGTCTCTTTAAGCAACTGCATTCCACCTTTGTTGTGTGAGAGTCCTTGCAGCAGAAAGCTGGGCAGGCAGGCAGGGAAGTGCCTTCTCTTCAGCAGAAAAACATCAGAGGCAGCCCATGCAGGATCTGCTACCTCATCTATCAGCCATAATTACTGCAAGGGGTAGAATAGGCATATTCACTGTTTATTATCTTTCCCATTGCCCAGAGGTTCTTTACATCCTCCCACCTCCAACTAGAGAAGGTTTCTTGGCTGTATACACACACCGTTGTTCGAGCCAGAAGGATGAAAGGTGGTGAAGTAATCCAGGAGATAGTATGGTGAAGTGAGTCAGCAGTTTGAAGTGATCTGAGACTCTCCTATGAAGCTCTTGGTACCCTCAGGGGCACCAAGAGGCCAAAAGCTTTCTCAGGAAGCAACTGTTCACAAGAGAAGTGCTGCATGCACATCTTCCTCAGTTCACAGACTGCTTGACTCCCTTGAACAAGCCCTCCCTGTCTTATCTAACCTGGTCATGAGACAGTCCGTGTGCTTTCACGGTTCACCATGTGGCAAAGCACAGCCTTTAAGGAACTGGATATCCAGAGTGGAAACAAAAGTGCTCAAAAGCACAATCTAATTCCTGCTTCTGCTGCACATCACGTGTACAGCAGCTACTACAACAGTTCCCAGATGGTAAATGCCACTTTCAGGGCGACAGAGTAGTATGAAATGCAAGCAGTGGCATCTTCTGTCAGAAGCCATCTGAGTTTGAAGCCACAGCTGCCACAAACACCCCGTGTTTCACTTCTCTGGCAAAGCAGAGCTGAGCCTCTTGTCTCCACATTACACTTGGGAGAGTTTCTGAATAAAACTAAAATCTGAATCGCATTCTTCAGTTCTTATTACTGCATGTTATTTTAAACAATATGCTATTCAACTCATTACCTAACAACTTCATAAGCTAATAGAGGATATTGCTGGCAGCAATTTGTCTCTCGTTCCCTCACGCTTTTAACCTCGTGATTGCATCTTTCCCCAGTTTCCTTGGAGCTGGCCTGGCCTCAGGCTTTTTGAAAGACAAGCAAGCCCCTTCTCCTTAGGATAAGTCACCAAAAATGGGAAGATACCAGGTCAGAACTTGTCAAACCATCAAGCTGCTCTGTGCACAATGTCACCAGGTATTAAAACTAACATTTAACATAGGCTGCCAAGGTCTTCTGCTGCCAGTTGAAACCACACCCAGAGGCTGCTGAAGCCTTCCCTTCATGTCTTTCCCACAGCCACATGGACAGTCACAAGACCAGCTGCTCTGTCTGCGTTCTTCATCACTTCTGCAGCATCCAGAATGACCACTGAGGACAAGCCCTGAAGCCAAGTGAACCACAGCCACCTTCTCCATTCCATCCCTCCCACAGATCTTCTCTTCTCCACTGAGTCTGACGGTGGCAGGGCTGGCTGCCTCAGTGGTCCCTGAGGGGGGAAATTCCACTGCTGCAGGCCCATTAAATGCAGGTATCTGTTTCCTTCAGTACCTTACTAAAGCAGCATTTGAGTTATTTTTTTCTCAGGCTAAAGCTCTGATCTTATAGATGAAACTTCATCTGCCCAAATACTGCAGAAATGAATGTGTACACTCCTCACTGATAGTTGGGTATTATCCTTTAATGTGTATCAGACTGGTTGTGTGAACAGTAAGGTGAAGATGAAACATTAATCTTTATGTACAAAATGAGGTCTATAACTGGCTTGTTATTGTGCATTGATTTATACACACACAGAGAAAGTGAATGAGAAATATGTATCTAGTTCTGTCTACTGACAGACAGATATACCTGGTGTATATACAGGTTTATCTGGGGGGGGTGAGTGCTGCTTATATGGATAAGCAGAGCAAAGAGAAATTCAAACATTACCTTCAGATTTAGGGATTGATTTATTATTTTTTCCTTCAGAGATGGCCTCAGATATTGTACCCATTTTCTTTAAATCTAAAAGCCTTTGTGCACACAAAATATAGCAGAGGCTCTTCATAACATAGAAATGAGCATCTTATGCCTGCAAGGACTGCAGAGAGTGGGTGCCCTTTACAAACATCTGTGCAGGCAAAAGGTCAGAGGCAGAATATTAGAGCCTTTTGAAAGTCACACCTTTAACAGCAAGTATGGTTAGCTAACTTGTGGATACTATTTTAAAAGCAAACATCCTCAAATTTAACCCAAACAACTTTACAGAGGGAGATGACACCCCCTGTATACAACAGTGGCATTGTTTTGTGACACTGCACATTTAATTCCACACAGTTGTATCTCTGTTTATTTATAAAACACCTGTTATTTTAAGAAAGGCTTTACAAATGCATATGGCATTTAGTGCACCCTGGCCTACTTGTTTCCCTTTGTTTATCAAAGCAGTACATGCATTTGTGTCAGTGTACACACCCAATTCCTCAGTTTCAGACAAGCCCATTCTAAAAGATGTGGCTAAGTGTTTCTGACATTTCTTTCTTCTCTCAGCTGCTCTGTGAGGTATTTGACTTTTGGTTGGATCTATACCACTGATGCCAGGAGAGTCTTTTTTACACAAGAAACCGCTATGTTTGCATCAAAGTCTTTCACTGCTGGAAACCAGCCACATTGCAAAATACCCTGACACAACTGAAAAGGCAACTTTGTTCGGAAAAAAAGAAGAGACTGCTTTCTTTTCAGCTTCGGCCAGGGCAGCATTAAAGAAGCGTCTTTTTTTATGTAAAGAGAAACATTTTTCTTGTCACTTCAGAGCCTGTATTTGCCAGAAAATACACACTAGTTTGATTCAATGTTAAGTTCACCATCCCTCCCCGAGCTCCTTTTCTCTGTTAGAGCACATCTCCTCACACCAGCTCTTCAGCTGCTGGTTTGTATATCTCCTAACATGCACATTCACACACGTACTGCCCATGGTTTTAGTCTTGTGATAACCTGTCAGCATATGTTAATTGTTTCTGCCCTTTACAGGATTTACAGCAAAGTGTTCTGAGCCCAAACAATACAGCTTAACCTTTTAATTCTTGCAAAGACTTGTGCCTTTAGCTCCAGAATCTTAAAAATTACTTCTGGGGTGATTCGTTTCACAGAGCCATTAAAGAGCCACCTTGCAGCCTGGCAGAGTCCAAGCAATCTCCTACTAGTTCCCTAGAAAACTCTGGAGAGCAGGAGTGCTGCTTTTGCCCGGGGTGATAAACCAGCACTCCACCAGCCCTCTTCCTGTTGCCTTTGGTACCAGGAGTGCTGAAACACTGAAAACTGAACTGAATGAACCAAGTTGTTCTTGCTTACCCCAGGACACAGCAAACAGTCTTTTTCGAGATGAGAGTACATCAGAAGGGAACTGCACCTCCTTACATCACCATTTCACAGCTTGTCTGCTTGTTCAGCACAGGGATTTCCTAACATGCAGCGGGAAGAAACTCCCTGACAGCACAAAGTGTTTCCCAGTGGTGACCACAGCTCTACAGAAGGGCTGATGAACTCAAGGGCTAGGAGAGGGCTGGCTGCCAGCATTAATGGCAGGTGGACAAAAAAAGAAGTGGGTGTCCCAGCAGATCAGGAGGCCAGAGATGGCTGGTAAGCCACATGATCCACGATGGGCTACGCTGATCATGCTTGTTAGATTTCTCCTGCTTGTAGTTGGAAAGGCATGCTCCCCACTCTCTGGGCTGAGGCAAATATTTCAAAGAGTTTAAAATGATGTTTAGGCAAGGGGATTGCCCTGCTAAGCTCTCAGTGTGCAAGGGGCCTTGCTTCTGAGGTCACTGTGCAAATGTCCCCACCAAGGCTGGTGGTGTTCCAGAGCAATCAGAGGACATGGGCACATGGCATTCACTTCAGGTGGCCAAGAGCCAGAGGAGAAGCCTGGAAAAGAAATGTGCTCCCCAGCTCCATTTCTTCCCCTTCCCCCTCCAACATTCACCGTCTCCTGCCTCGCTCTCACTGCAGGCACTTTGGGACTCAGCAAGAGGGATGTGAAAAGAGGCTTTCTGCTGTTTTCCACTACCCTCTGCCAGACCAACCCTACCATGCTAGGTCTACCCCCTGCTTATTCCCAGTATGACCCTCCCCAAAATCTCAATCGATCAGAGATTTCAGCATCACTACAAATAATCGACTACCTCTCAGGACAGGGCAGAGGGGAAAATGCCTTTCAAGGCAGTGCTGGGATTATACACAGGGAGAGTGCCTTGCCTGCCTTGCCCACGGGGTGTGGGGGGCTCTGGCTGGATGGCTGTGGAGGCCATGAAGGAATCCTTCATTGGGATCTCCACTGGGAGACCAGAAAACTGTAAACATGGCCAGAGCCCTGTGAAAATATCTGTGATGCTGCAGCAAGTGACAGCTGGAATCTGCTGGCACTCCACGTGTCAGCAGGTTGCCTCTAGGGTCAGGAAGAGGCTTTTGTCTCCATGCAGGACAAGTGGACTGCTATGTCCTGAGGTCTTCTTCTGGCTTGTTGTTCCCCTTCTCTGAAGCTCAGAGACTGACCCCAAGTGGAGAAGAGACATCATGGAGGGGAGCTCTGCAATGGCACAAAGAAAGCTCTTCATTTGCTAGGCCAGCATCTCCTTACGCTCTCAATACCAAACTTGTGACCAGGCAGATCCAGGGCAGGGAGGAAGTTTCTCTGACATATCAGAAGACCTAAAGATTTTTTTCCCCCTTCAGCTGTTCTCTGAAGTGAAGAGCAGAGGTCTCCTCCCAGAATTGCTTGAGCATACTTCACCTAACTTGTTTACTGTCATTGCAGAGACCTCACACAGTGCTGCCACTTCCAGGCTTTTCTGTTCTTTGCCTGTAGCACACAATATATTATTCTCCAGAGGACTGAATTTTTTTTTGTAAAACTCTAACCCAATTATATAATACAGACAACAGGGTGAAATTTAACAATCCACAGTAGAAATGATCTTAAGGTCTCAACTGACTCCAGGAAGCTGCAGGGTAGCTAATTTTTGTTTTTAAACAAGAAGTGAGTAATTATAAAGATGGATAAATGCATAAGCAAAGCTCAAAGGAGACAATAAATAAATGGCATGTTGAGCATGCCAGGCAGTTACTAGTATTTCTGCCTCAGTGCTATGGTGAAAAAGAGGGTCTAGCGTTCTGAGCCCCTCATCCCATGCAGGGGACTGCACCTGATATGTGCTCCTGGCTTTTGAACTGCCCCACAGCAGCTCTGACTGGGGACACTTAGTGCCTTGGTATTTCTGTTTCACAGTACTTGCTAATGCACTTATTTTTTTGTGTGTCACTTTGAAGATCCTTTAAACAATGCCCTCAACTGCAAAAATCACTGGCAAAAAGATCTTATTCCCTTGGCTGCTTCTTCCCTGCTGTCCTTCTGATAATCTTTTCAGCAAGGGACAACTGGGGAGCAACATCACTGAGGGCAGAGCCATCAGCTCGTGCTCACCACTGTTGTGATTGACATGACAGGGCTGCCTCCTGCTCTCCCACAGGTATGGTCATTCCTCACGACTTTATGTGACTTTATAAAGTTTTGGGAGTCTTACCAGGCACTTTACAAGGATTTGACTTTTTCTCCAAGTCTCCATCTTCATTTCTGGGTTCAGGAGAGTGAATAGCTTTGTCCTGCTTCTCCTTGTTTCCAGTAGTATTTGGAACAGTTATGTTTTGCAAAGCTGGCTTCCTAGGCAATGGAGGCTTGCTACTAAGCTGTTCAGAGGACTTCACTTTGGGTCTGATCTTCTCATTCAAAGAATCCCCAACATTTATATCAGCTAATTTTTTGATCTGTGCCTTATCACCTTTTAGAAAGGAAGTCAACCTCTCATTTTCTAAATTAAACTCTGCACTGTATCTTTTAATTCCTTTTGATTCTGGTGATGAGTTGTTTCTGTATTTCAAGGACAGTGAGGTGGATCTAAGTTTCACTTGAAAAGGACTTTTATCTTCACAGCTTGGCTGATTCTGAGATACCACCAAAGAGTCGCTTGGCACTGGCACTGCATCAACAGCCGGTGAAACACAAGCAGCCAAAATTTCTGTAAGTTGGCCTCTGTTCTCAGAGCTGGACTCTGGCAGCAAAGCCTGCTTTTTGTTGCTACTTTTTTCCTCCTCCAGATCTGATCCCTTCTGCAAGTCTTCTTTCCACCTCTCATTTCTCAAGGAGACCTTTGCTTTCGACAGGAAGACTCCGGTATTTACTGAGCTCTCCAGCTCTGATCTTTCTGGGAAGTGCAGGCTTCTGGTCCTCGGTCTCTCCCGTGCAGAGGAGACAGAAAACTTTCTCAAGGCATTGAGTTCATTGGCTGCTTTTCCAGCTTTCTTCCCCAAAAGTTCCCCCTTACCAGAAGCAGCTGCCTCTTGTGCAGTCTTTATCTTCTCTAGAGAACAGGAATCAGATGATCCCATTCGTGTTGAGGAAGCAGGATGTGAAACATGGAATGAGTCTGAGGGCTGGAAAGAACCTGTGGGAAACTGCTCTGACAATAGCGTAACCTCTTTCTTTGCCTCTTTGTTACAGGGCATTTCCACAGGTATCTGATCATCCTGCTGTATATTTTCTTCTGACCTTTCCAAGCAAACAATACTACTCTTACTAATTGAAATATCTTCTTTGGATGTTATTTCGTTTACTGAAAATACAGTAGAAAGCTCCTTGTTTTCTTGATTTAAGATATTGACTGACACATTGCTCACATCCCCAGACAACAGAACTGGTGTTTCTGAGGAATCTTCTTTCTTTTGTACTTCTCTGTCTGGGCTGAAGTAGGAAGAAGTTGTTGAGTCTTTGCCTCCTAACAGCAATGAGGACTCAGACTCCACACACATTGTTTCCAGTGTTGGTTGGCAGCCCTCCGGTTCATTCTCTTGTAGCAGGGCTTCCTGTGCAACAGCAGACTCAGAAGGAGTCTGAATCATCGCTGGTCTCAAAGCAGGGGGAAGGTCCTCAGGCATTCTGGGCTTTGGCCAGGAAGCCACATCCTGTGCTGCAGCTGTGTTGCACGGCAGTTCTTGATTGCTGGGTTTGAATACAGCATCTGGCAAGTCTGTCTGCATCTCCTTTTCATCACCCTCTTCTTCTTCTGGGGTACAGCTCAAATCAGGCAGAGATTCAGACTGGGTCCTCTGCAAGAAAGGAATTCAGAAATCACCATCACCATATAACAATTTACTTTTTTCTTACTCATCATTGCATTTACAACCAAGATCTTAGAGAGGAGGGCAATATTTACCTCCAATGCTGAGGTCGCTGTTTTCCTAACCTACATACTGGATGCCTTTTTTATCTAAGCAGTTCCTGGAATAATGTATTTAACCAATATAAAAGCAATGAGTGATACTTCCTTCTGCACAACCAGTGCTTTCATGCCTTTGTAGCTGGGAAGTTCATCAAAACAATGGCCATCGGAGTGTCCTTGGCACTGGATGCCCCCAGGGCATACTGGAGATGTGTTGCTCTTGGGTAAAAAACAGCACTTGAAAGAGAAAAATCTGTCCCTTTGTACTTTGCTACCGTATACTAGCATTAAAAATAAAACAACCCATCCTTGCAGGACACTGAAAGGGAAGGGTACACAGAAGGAAAAGCTAAAACCTAACAAGCCCATCCGGTTGTGCCACTCTATGCCAGCTGAGTATCTGCCCCCATAAGGCAGTCTTCTGTCTAATCCCACTGCCACACAGCATTACAGCCCTGACTCCCTTCTGTAAAAGTCTTCTTTTTCTTTCAAGAGTTAGACTATTTCATAAAAGATTATAAATGCATATGTAGTTATCTGTGAGGTCTTGTGATTAAGTCCTTCCCTTCAGGTAGGACTGGCTAAATATACAGGATTATTTGTAACCACATTATTAAGCTGCTGAATATGCCTTTACATGTGGTGCCCGTACTAGCTCGCTGATTCACTGCAGCTTGTTGGGTAAATATATATTTTGGATGTAGGCCCTAGTTCTAAGAACAAAAAACTTGTATTCTTTTAGGGTCCTTCCAACTTCTTGCTTTGCAAGTGCCATTGCAAGGAGAGAGCTGCAATGCCACCTGCGTTCACAGTCCACGTACGCAGGAACTTACAGGTGGAAGACATCAGTCAGCCAGAAGCAAGGTGCTCAGGCCAAGTCAGGCACAAAAACATTAAAATTTGTGTTACCAGCAGATGTGAGCAGATGTGAACACTCTCCAAGGAAGGCCAGGAGGGCTCAATCATCTGCCTGTGTGTAGGCAGATAGGATTCTATGATGAGTCCACTGCATTTCAGTAACAACGTTAAAATGGAAGAGTAGTTTTGATCAGTGAGTTGTTGCTTACATGGTGTTCTAAATAACTGCCCTTGTCATTGTGTTGCTCACAGCAGTGCTCTACCCAGCCTAAAGATCACAGAATATCAGCTCAGTAATACTTAGAGACAGAGGGGATAATACTCCTGATGTTAATCAAGCCAATTTGATGGCTTAAATGTATTTAAAACATTGAAACAAACCACAAACAATAAAGTGTAAATACTGTAGTAGGACATGCAAAATTTAGTCTTAAAAAGACAAGAGAAAGAAGAAAAATTAAGCTAGGTCCTTCATAACATATGAAAAAGAATTAGATAAAAGGTGTTTTTAAAGGATGGTTTAAATGAAGTCTCTGTAGTGCACATAAAATGTTTTTTTTTTAATGGCATGCACTTTTAAATAGCATACACCTCATTTTTTTTCTGTGGAGATTTAAAATAAGCCTCTGTAGTGCACATAAAGGGATTACAAGTTTCGGGGCAGAGAGAGGAGTGAATTCATAATGGTCCCAATGTAAAGAATTCAGTTCCAATTAATAGGTCCTAACTTATCCTTTCTGTACTTTCTGGAAATATAAGCCCAAATATATTTGGAAAGTTAAAACAGCTCTTCCATCAATACTCTCAGAGACTCAAGATTTTACAGGATCTTTCAGACTCAGAAAAGTACATGAACTGATAATAACACTTGCCCCAACTTCTGCATCACAGAGACTAAACTGTGCTTCAACATAAAGTTAAGAAGATAATGCATAAGTTGATGCATTGTTGCATCAACAGCTACATCAAAAGTTAACAAGTAATCTCATAACACTTAGCCTGTTCCTAGTGTCTACTCCAGATACACAGCCTCATCAAATAATGGCTCTTAAACCCCAGTAAAATATCCATGCCCATGCCAGACTCTCATCTGAGTTGGAAATACAAAGTCCTGTAAGAACTTCTTGGTTTAGTGTCCAAGGTGACACTGTTTGCTTTCACAGGTACCTGAGAAAATCTTCTCATTTTGCTGGATCTCTGGTTCCGGGGTTTTATTAAAAGCTTGTGTTTAGCAGCAGAATTATCCAAGCAAGAGGAAAGCTCAGGTGGAGTGTCAAAATTGGCTGCAGGCGAGATGGTACTGTCAGATATCTGGGGAGCTCCAGTTTTAGCACTTCCATGCCTAGGGAACTGCTGACCGTCTGTAGAGTCAGATCCAGAAGGACTCAATGTAACCTGAAAAAAAACAAAACACAAGTCCCCAAATAAAGACTGAAACAAGACACAGAGACATGAATATAACAATTCTACAAAAAAAGCGACATGTTTATTGGCATTTTAAGGTTGCTTCTTTTTCTTTTTCACATCTTTTTAAAACACATTGCATTTCCTAATGTTGCACATGGAATACTGGTGTTACCAATTTTGCATTTTTAGCCACTTGAATGTTATCCTATACTGTCCAGAGGGAAGGACCAAGGCATATTTAACTAGAAGACCTAAAGCACACAAATAGATGGTCAGCATGTTTTAGAAGACACAGTTATGAAGAGTACTCAGTTACAGTACTCAGTTACAGAATCTACCAGGCCAATTTCCTTTGTGGTCTGTCCTCCAGCATTTATGTCTAGGTTTCTACCCACAGTTATGCTGGGCTGGAGCATCTCTCACTTCCTATACTTCATCAGGTCCCTACAACACTCTCCTGAAGACAAAAGAATCAGATACTAGTGACACTGACATTTAAGTCAGCTTGCATTTCCTCCTCATGTATTTGTATCTGCAAAATAACTAGAGAGTTTTCCTGAAATGTAAAATTTCATTTTAGACTATTCTGGGGAAGGAAACAATGGACAATTCCTACTAGAGGCCAATAACCCATCCAGAAACAACTCCTGAATGCTCCAATGGGTGCAGTACTTTCACAAAGCTGGAATCCAGCTCGCCTGTGCGCTTCACCAAAAACTACTCTAGTCCCAGGGCCGAGGCAAATAGGAGATTAAAAAATTTGTGAAACATGACACTAAAAAGGGCTCTTCCTTTCCCTCTGATTCGTTTTTGCAAAGAAGCAAAGCAGTATTTCCAAACTATCTGTTGTGGCATTAACATGACCTCTGACAACTCATGACAGCACTCCCTTCGTAGGCTTGAAATCCCAGTTCAGTTCATTAGAGGAGCATTTCTTCTTTCCCATGCTTTCTTCTGTGGGCTGTCTTCTTCTTTGTTTGTTTCTTCTGTTCTCTTCTTTCTCTGAACTAGTATTGTACTGCAAGGGTTGGATGGGAGAAGGGGGGGAGCAGTATAGTGTTCATTTTATTTAGGGAGGGAAAAAGCATCAGTTCTTTCCTTCAAGCAGAATTCTGCATTATGCACTGCAGCCAAAGGATACTCTGTGGTGTAGCCAGGGCCTGCTACAGCTTCCTCAATGGCCAGGGGACAACTCCCATTGATTTTAGCAGAGGCTGGATCCACAGCTTCCCATCATGCTATTTAAGAAAAAAAAGTAGCTCAGCCATGCTGAATAATGGATGCTCTCATTAATTTTCACTCTACAGTATCTGCAGTCTAGTACTCAAACATGACTAATGTACAACAAATGATACGTGGCTGCATTATACATTAGTACCTAACAGTGAATACATTGACATTTCAGCTCCAAGATAAAGCCACAGCACATGTTCTCTTTCAAGGCACGTCATTATTTGCCAGCCTCTCTTCCAGCTTCTGCTTTTCCTCGAGAATTCTGCATGTCTTCTTGTTGGCAGTGCTCGGTGTTGGCCATTATGCTGGAAAATCAAGAATCTGGTTTGTTACTTAAATCTCAGCAGCCTGAGTGAATGCCAGCTCTGAGCTGGCTGCAGAAGTTGGCTGTCCCATGAAGTCTGGCTCTGGTGAAGCCTGATGAAGGAGGGGACGTCTGGCAGACCCCTTTCTCCAAATGTCATGTGCACATGGCTCAGTTGTCCTTCAGCTGGTCGTGCTGGGTGGCACAGGGTAGGAGGCCATAAGGGAGCCTCATCCCCAAAGCCCAGATGGAACAGTTGCAATCCCTTCCTCCCTTCTTCCATCCAGGAAAGCTTCCAAGACACAGCAAGGTGTCACTGCTGCCCAAAACCTCAGGGTTGTGCTGTGCAAAACTCCTCAGCCCTGTAAGCTGGTCTCCTCTGACATCTACAAGCAGGGCTGATCTGTCCAAAATCCCATGCAGGAGACTGTGCAGTCTGGGAGGAAAGCCTTCAGCTGGGGCTTCCTTCTGACTGCGCTCTGAAACTGGACAGGGGTGAAGAGAGCTCTGAGTGAAGAAACTGGACTGGGATGAAGAGAGCTCTGAGCAAAACGATGGTGCATGTGGAAAAAGCTGAACAGCCACATAGTCACCACCACATCTCAGGAGTCAGCGAGTGAGTCAGAGAGTGATGTTAATGGAACAACAGGAGGACACCAGTCCTCCTTCAGCAAACATGCATCTGGGCTGCACAAATTTACAGTGAGCCTATAGCAGTTAACAAGAAAAACCTTCTTCATGCACTTTGTTGCTTTTCTTTAAAAATATTAGCATTTCACTGCATATAAGCAGTTTTTCAAACAGCTTCATGTGGACTCTAACAGGCGTGGTCAGAAATCTTTGCTGAGTCCTGCTGCAGCTGGCCTTGAAATACATTTTGCCTAATTAGCAAGGAACAGTCAGCTCAGGATTAGCTCCTCTGTTTCATCTCTGTAATTCCCCTCGACCCCTCCTCCTATTTCTAGAAAATGCTCTTCCCTTTACCCCCTGTGCTGTTTCCACCATGACTCCAGCTGCAGACAACTGAAGGGGATTCTTCAGAGCCTTTCAAAGCCACCCTTTGATCAGCCAGAACAGCTGGCTGCTGATTGTGGCAAGCCATCTATTTGCTTGTGCTCAAGTTCTGAAAACTTCAGCAAAATTCACAGACAGAATCTGACTGAAGGCTGAACCTCAGACTCCTAAGCAGCAATGTCAGCCACTACCATCAGGCAAGCACCTTCTACATCAGTGTGAGGTAACCTTGTACTAAAAGCAAGGGGCTGGGCAGATTTCATAGGATCTAGATTTTATCCACAGCTCCTCAACAAGATGCCTCCCTCATCCTGTGCGTGTAACCCAAGGAGCATTTATTGCAATTTCCCACCTTTAAAAAAAAGATACTGTTTCAGTGTCTACATCTAATTGGTCCTGTTTGGAGATTAAATCATGGCTGTAAAGGACATGAGCTATTCTAGAGGGCTTTATTATTACCAACAGAAGATTACTTGGCGTCAGAATTATGCTGATAAATAATCATAACTTTTATGTTAGACAGACAAGCATTAAAAAAAGCACAGCAAACAGACAGGCGTGCAACTACATACATACAAGGTTGTTTTTGCAGCAGATGGCAAGGAAGTAATATTTATGTCTTACACTTCTTTGAAAGACATAATTGCATAATGGCTTGGCTCTTAATACATACAGCAGAAGTTACCTGTTCTTCTTCTTCACTGCCTGTTCCAGCTAAACTCAAAGAGCTAAGGTGCTTGTGAGAGTCAGAGAACTGTGGGATGGAATGAGGAAGAGATTCAGTAAAAGGTGACAAACGAGGTGGATATAATCACAGAAATTGTCTACACAGAGTGCACACAGATACTGACATTGTAAGCTGGTTTTCTCTTTAGTCTTAAGGATTAGCAGGGACACTGCAAACATAAGGTGTAAGACGTGCAGATAAAGAATGAAATAATGCACAACAAAACTATAATTTAAAAGAAAAAACAGCTTTTTTAATGTTTCTTTTTCTGATGACAGCCTAGAAAAACATTTAAAAAGAGAACTCCCTTATCAGCACATTCAAGGGGAAATACAGATTTTTCAGCCTTTTTTTTATGCCTGTCAGCTCTCTGTGGTCCCTAAAGAACCCCCAGCATCCGCATGCACACACACAAACAAATCCTCTCCTTCCTAGTTCTTCATTTTCTGGCATGATATTTATATTTTAACAGGAACAGAGATTCTAAGTAGCTGTCTACACAGAGAGATAGCATTTTCCCATTTTGACTATGGAATTTTTTGAATTCTTCAGAGATAAAGTAGTGATGCATACAGCAAACCAAATAATTTATTCTGCCTTCCACACATAGGTACAAGTCATTAAACACTGATTTTTGTCAACACTAGAACTACTCACTCTTGTTGAGTCTGAATTTAGGTTTCCATGGAGCGAAGACATTTCTGGAGGGCTCCTGGGTAATCCATCATCTTCAGAACTGGTCCCAGCGTCCTCTGTTCGCTTTGCATGAAGTCCAAATGGAGGTGGAGGTCCCAGTTTCATGGTAGGCTGGAGTTTCAGCTTCAGCGTGGCATAAAATACATCAGCATACAATAGTGATGGAGGTTTCCCAAGACCATTGTTAAGCTCAGGTCAATGAGTTACCTTTATTTGAACTTCACAACTGAATGATCCAGAGCACAGGACATCTCACTTTAGGCATTTTCTTAGGCAGCCAACAACTCTGCATTTTGCAACTATCATTTAAGGAGATACAATACTGCTGTCTAACTAACACATGCAACATTTAATGTAAGCTGCAGACAGATTTTACTTACTACTCAAATGTTCAACCACAAATATTATCCTAAAAAATTAAAAAATCAAGCCTGGAAAGACATTCTACCTCTTGCATTTGAAAAAAAAAAAAAATGTTGTGTAAATTACCTGTAAAGCTTTAATCCGATCAGAAATGTTTTCTTGAGAAAACACTCTTACTGGCCTTGCAGGCTCTTGCCCAGTCTCAGGGATGAAAATGCTATCATGTGACAAAGCTCTGCTTCCCATAATGCCTTTATGTGTCCTAGAATAATATAACAAACGAGTGAAAACATACAGACTTTTTTTGCTAGGCCTCTTACTCTTAACTCAGGTGGTCAGTTGAACAGCAGTGGGAGAGAGGTGTGGGCAGCATACAGCACACACAAGGTTCCAGACTTTCCCATGAATACAATACAGTCATTCAAGCTAATCTAGGTAACACCTCTAAAAACCAAACAGAAATCTGCAAATGCTGTTATCTGTCAGGTTAACAAACTAAAGCAAGGTTAAAGACAGTTTGACCCCAGCCACTAAGTTATATCTTATGGAACAGCTACTGCCCCTTGGCTGGAAGCCATCAGCTGGGTGGTGTGACAGTGTCACAGGCAAGCCCAGGTCCAAAAGGAAGGGAGCACACATAAATGAGCCTGTACCCAAGGTGGACTAAATTTTTGCTAATGTAAGAACGTCTTGCAAATGACTGACCATTACCATAGGAAGAATCAGTATGCTCTACTATTTAAGCCTGGTACAGCATTTAATATATTTCTGCCATACAGGTCATTAACAAAAATATTTCAGGCAAAAGAGTTCTCACAAAGAATCATTTGCATAAATCCTTACAAGATGCTTACAAGGTCCTGTGCTCTATATTAAGATCCTTGGGATTTTATCTCAGAAGCCTGGGGGACACATTTTTTCATGGACTTTCTCTGTGGGCTAGTGAGACAAAGCAGGAGATGCCTTGTGGGTAGCTTCTCTCATATTCTACTCCACTTTTGATGCACGCAGTACGCAACTTCTTTTGCAAATGTTACATGTGGGGCATGAACACCTTGTTTCTTCATGGGAATGGTACAATGAGACCCACAGACAGACAGCTAGCTGCTAGGTCTCCTGTGCTCATTTGCTTTAGCTTAGCTCACAGCCTAACTGAGCACAGACCAGAAATGCATGTACACAGCATTTCCTCTTGGCTTCCCTTCTTGCAAATTGTTGAAATAAGACAGCTATGAAACAGCACAGCAGAGTACAGAATAAAGAACTGTTTGGGTTCATGTAACTATCAAGCTAATGGAGTAGACATTCAAGAGAGAAAAAAAAAAAAGAAAAAAAAGAAGAACTGTGTATATTTGGATCTTACACAATGTCATAGGACATTGAAGAACATAAACAAACATGGCAGAAAGAAACATTTCCTTTGCAATGGCCGCTGTAAATATGTTTGGTAAAACAATAGCAGGAAAAAGTTGATCTGTATTCCTGCAGCAGAAGGGAGGAAAGCCTGCTGCTTCTGCTTAATGCATTAGAGACATTAGAAGAACAATTTACCTAAGTGAAAATGTGATCTCTGCAACACATCCAAGGTCAGACAGATCTACAGCAATTTGCAAAGTGTGTGCCAGTCAGGGCCGGGGTGGCTGCTCAGGGCATGGGCACCTGACAGGGCCTGCAAGGGCAGCCACCCAGCGGTGGTGCTCCCTGAGCACACCCAGCCCAGCACCTTTGCTTGCTCTTCCCAGCACACGTGCACCTCCTGGCTAGGGAGTGGAGGCACTGTAGATGCCTCCTCAGATTATGAGCGCTAAAATTAATTTTCCTCCCTTTCAAGGAGTTTCCTGGTCTTTGTCTGTCTAAACAAATATTGAGAAACAATCACGTAGCAACCCTGCAAGTAACAGCACAGGGATGTGGCCAAAGCAGCCAAAGACTGTACGCCCTCAGAAATGACCTTGTTGAGTCGTGCACAAGGGACAGAAAATCTGACCATCCATGTCTTAAAAATATGTTGTTGAACAACAACGCTGCAGTTCACTGTCAGACCTCATGCTGCCAGCCCAGAACTCCTGGGGCTTCAAGCTGGACTAATGTTACTCTTGCCAATGCCACAAAAGAAAAAAAAAAAGGACAACGTGTTAATAATTTCTTCTGGTGGTTTGGCGCTGCCTGGTGGCCGCGTTGCATAATGTTGGTTTAAATGGCCAGGATGGTTTGCCTCTCCCACCCCTCGCACAGCAGCGTCTCTGCCTGAGGACCAGGAGGCTTGTTCAGAGAGGCATAACATCCACCAATGCAATGGCTTGCTTTTTAGGCAGCCAAGGGGCTCCTCAGTCCATCTGTCCATCCAGGAACACATCTGAATTTACAATGGGTTTCTCATGGTTACCTCTCAGTAGCACTTTTGGCAATGCCTGAACAAAGACAGGATTTTCAGAGGCAGACAGGTACACAGGCTGGGATTCATCTGATGTAACTTCAGATGTTAAATCACAGGTACCTACACTGGAGCTGGTCACCCCTGGTTCCCATTTACATTCAGTGGGGAGAAACAGGCACTTCTAGAGCTTGGTTCATCTGAACAACTTCAGTCATCTACACAAGAACGATACAAGCTTTCTTAGTCATATTGATTGACTTCTCTCTGCCAGTTACAAAAGGCCATTGGTGACTAAGTCAGATGCAGACATGGTCCTTTGGTTAGATGAATCCCATGTATACAGAGTATATAAAGACTCCACAGCCTCTGGTTCCTGCTGATTTCAATTGCAGTCATCTTCTTATCCCTGTCTTTCTTTCAAAACCAGGTGTAAATGCTTAGGCATCTAAATTTCTTTAGCAGTCCTTAGGGGTTACATCTTAGGGGCATAAGATGATCCTGATAAGATATAAACTGAGTATCTAATTCACTTTTGAATATGGGAATTACACTCTTTTGAAATGATAACCCAAGGCTTATTTATGATTAAATGAAAGATTTTTAAGTAATTATTTCTTGCTGCACCCCCTCCAATTCCCTTGCGATTTGTCTTGCATCAATCATTTTAATTAGTACTTCCTTGAAAAAGGCAACTGTGTGAGAATGCAGCACTCTGAACAAGAGAAGGAGGCACTTTTGGGGTGTCTTTTATCTAGAAACATTGTAGCAGTTCTGTATTTGTTTACCAGCCAGAGTCCAAGGACTTACTCAAGTTCATCTTCAGAATCATAATTGATGTGCATGTCGTGAGAGGCGGCGACATCACTTGTTGACTGGAATAACTTCAGGCTGCTACTCCCAGAAGACAATGTCTCTTTCCTCTTCTTTTTAACAAAAAACTTCTTGAAAGATTTGAACTTTGATTTTTTCTTTCCTGAGTGAAGAAACATAAAGAAGATGCAGCCAACAGCATGTGCAAGTTTTTGGAACAATAATAATTCCTTTATAATTTCTGCATAAGTGGATTTTTTTGGTTTTTACAGGAAAATGCAACACAGTCTGCTCTTGCATTAATGTCTTTCAAGACTATACTGATAGCCCGAAATTACTATTACCTTGGGAGAATGGACTGCACTGTTTATGACACGTAAGAAAAAACCTATGGTGTATAATCTTCCCTAATGAGAATTCCTACTTGCCTCTTGAGATAATTAGGCTGTGAAGAAAAACTTCAGTATTAACAGCCTCAGATAGAGAAGAAATTACAACTTGGAAACCCACTGCCTTTTTTCAGCAAGACAAATAATGGTGATAAGGACAATGTTACCAAACCCAATTTAAATGTAGGAATGGCTTACATAGGTGGAATGTGCAGTGGAGGGAGGATAATGTTTTTAAAATGTCAGTTTTACAGCAATCTTGGAATATTCTGAATGCTAATTATGAGACTCAATAGATCACAAAGTATTAAACTAGAAATCAAGCAATAATCTTGAAATGCAATGCTAGTCTGCTCAATGAGGAAAGACCTGAATTAGGATAGGTTGCAAGCTCTGTGACGGAAACCACTTAAAATGAAATCAGCACTTTGCTCAAAACATCCCAACAGCTGGTGCCTGTCCCATGTAAGTTGGCCTGACAGCACTGAGAGGCATCTCTGCCAGTACTTCACTTATCATTGGATCTTGTTGGATGTAGAAGTTCATTTGCTCACACAATGCTACAGAAATCTTATTTCAAATCTCTGAAAATGTCAGAAATAACAGCTCTTGGAAACAGGAGGAGAGAAAGGGAGAATGCATTCTCTGCAGAAACAGATCACTCTGTGATAGAGCTAAGGCATTGAAGCTCAAGAAGTCCCAGCACTTTCCATTCATGGGAGAAGGGAACAATTCTACCTGAATTGTCCTCTCCATCTCCTTCAGTCTCTCGCATCTTAGGGTCCATTATCCTTGAGGAACTCATGGGACAGTCACTAAAGGAAGTAGGAAAAGTGTCAGTCATATCAACAAAATAACAATATTTCACTATGTATGTGTATACATACATACATACAGGCAAGTTACTAAGATACAACAATAGAAAATATTATGTGCGTGCTTTTATATATAAATACATATAAATATGTGTCAAAATACATGTATTATATCTATATATAAATAGAGATAAAAATAAAAAATATCCTATAGGAAGAAGCTTATTAGTCTAAGGTATAATAATTTCCAAAGAATATTTCAGCTTTCCTAAGACAATAGCACATTATCACTTATAGAGTTAATATTCCAGTTAATCAATTATACAACTTCATCAGTCAGCCTCTCCTGACTGAAAACTGAGTTTGAGAGGACTCTCAAATGCTCCTAAAATCATGCATCAGAGGAGGTGAGCTTCTTTGGCTCCCTCTCTGCACCTATTCAGGACCACAGATAAAATGTCTCTGATAATTACAGCATTTGGGTAACATGTACAAGTAACATTAATAAAAACTACATATATTTTGCCTTTATTTATATCCAATTTGAAGTATTTTACAGATTCTATTTTTTCTTTTTTAAGCAAGTTGTGAAAAGGTAATCTTTTTATTCCTTTTTTTTTTGTGTAGACAATAGAAAAATACAAGTAAAAATAAAACAATTGATTTTCTTCTTCTGTATTTTTTTTTTTTTGGAAGCAAAGTATCACTTCACTTATTAAGGTTCCTAAATTAAGTATTTCCAATACATGGCCCAAGCCTGAGGACAGAATGTCTGTAATTTAAAATGCATTTCCACAGCAGTAGTCTGTCTGTGCTCTCTTCACCAGGAGAGCCATAATTTCACAGTCTAGGCAGAATAAAGTCATGGGTGCCACTGACAGGATGGCGAGTTAAATGCTGCAGAGTAATTCTTTGGGCTGTAATGGTGACAGATACTCATGCCACAACCTGGGTGGGAGGGTGAGCACACTGTGGCTATTTTCATCCCCTGAAGTACCAGCAGGCTTAAGTAACAAGGCTCGTAAATTCCAAGAGTTAGTGAAATGGAAAGGAAACATTTATTACTCCAGCCTAAAACACAAAGGGTTGCCTGAACCATCAGCAGGTGCTTGAGCTGGGCTGTGAGGAACCTCTTCTTGCAACAGCCACAGCAAAGGCACCTCTGCTGCCCAGCAGCTCTGTAGATGTCCAGCCAGCCAGACCCACACATCGGCTGTAAGACACCCCCCGACACCACCCAGCAGAGACCAAATCAGAGTCCCACACAAACATGAGGGCAAGCAACTTTGGTCAAGGGCATGTGCCTCACGCAGGGAGAATGAGCAAGGAACTGGTCCTAGGAAAGAACAGACATGGATGATAGATGTATTTTTAAAGTACCTTCCTGCTGGGGGGTGACAGATCAATATGTACTGTGGGCTCAGGGTGCCTCAGGCTCACGCTGTCACGTCACAGCAGCAATGACTGACAGCAATGCCAATCAGTATCTTTAAAGCCTCAGCCACTCTATGCATGCCCTGTAGCATCCGTAAGCTACAGGCACCTGGAGGTGGGATCCTACAGCCTCTCTATAAATTATAGATGCCATAACTCAGATTGCCAGCTGTGGCCCACTGGCCGAGCTCCAATGCATCCAGCTGCAGTCAGGTGAGGGTGTACTTTTTTTTATCCAAATATTTGTATGTCACACATCACTAGTTCTGAATAGCAAAGCCACTGGGGGATAAACACCCACACAGTATGTTAGTTGGAGACATGCAGGCAAGTATAAAAATGTTCCCCATGGCAAAATTCAAGCAGATAATATTTCTGACAAAACAGAAATGTGTTGTCCCATCCCAGACCATAGCAGCCAATTTTCTACAGAATAAAAACAATTTTTAAAAAGTTATCTCCACCACAATGACAAAGATTTGTGTGACTGATTTGTGACATCTGAGGTCACAAAGAGCATTGTCACTGAGTCCACCAAACACTGGGGACAGTAATATGTGACCAGGAGTGTGACATACATCTCCTCACATAGGAGAAACGGACACTGAACCCCAATGAGCTCTCTTTGCCAGCCGTGTGCGTTGAAGCAAGGTCTTCACTCCCCTTCTGACCTCATGTGCCCATTCTTCAGGTCTAACATATTTTTACTGTTTTCTAAGGTTATTTTAAAAATTAGTGTGGCTTTCCAAAAGGTGCCCAAGACCTGGGGAGGGTTACCCACAACTGCTGTGCTTTTGGGGATGTCCTTGCAAGAGTGCAGCACAGGACACAGAGCTGGAGCATCGGCTTGTGAGAAGGAGCCAGGTCCTCGGCCTGTGTTGAGAAATTGGGTACGCTACTTCTACAGAGCTTGGTTAGCATAACTTGCTTAGCTTTAGTGGCTAAATTTGCTGAAGCCAGAATTGGCCTGCCTAGAGACAATGAAAGGACTCAGGGAAGAACAGGAGGATCCCAGACCCTAATATTACTCCTGGTCCAAATTGTCACATGAGGGGTGGGGAACGTAGATTGTAAGGGTTTAACTGCCCAGGGATTTCTCTCTTTGAGGTCACTCTTCAGAGGCAGCCAGCTCAACCTGTAGTGCTATTAATAAAAAGTACTTTTATAGAGGAATCTACCTCTTGACTTATCAATTCAGCAGAAACTTGGAGTCAAGCCCTGGTATGATGGCCAGAATGCATACTTCCCATAACAGTTTGGTGATTGAGGTAGGACTCTAGGCAACTGCCACTGGATCCCCTCATGTCCAAATGTCCAACTGCTGGCATTGGGTGAGTTCACCTGGGAACTATGGGGACAGGAGGCACCAACTAGTGAGTGTTACAATTCTGCTACTAAATACTAGGTATTTTGGGTCCGAGTGAGTTTGAGTCCCACCTTGGAAGTCTGAGTGGGTCTGAGTTCCACCTTGGAAGGACATCTCAGAAGTGCACTATGAGAAGTGTGTGCAGCCTGATCAGCATAAGGCGCATGAATTTGGCATACAGATATGGGGAATGTATCTGGCATTGAGAAGGGGACGCCTTCAGCCAAGGTACCAGAAAACTGGAGGAAAACAGATAGCACTGCAGGTCTATTGAAAAAAATGAGCACTGTGTAAGGAGGACTGGCCAGCACTCAGAGGAGCCAGGGTATAGCCCCACAAAGGATTCTTTGAATTTTAAAAAGTGGCTATGCTCCATAAAATTGTGGAAAACAGAAAACCTCAGCAAATGGATTATTTGTATGTATGGGATAGTTGGGCATATGACCACCATAAAGAGGATGGTCGAAAACGAGTACAAAAACCTCGAGGACGAACATTAGCTGCAGCAATCGTACCTGAACAGAGGCACCTGCAGAGGCTGTGTCTGCACCACCTCACACTCCTCCCTCTGTATCCCTTCCTGTTGACTCCCCTCCCGTAGTTTCTGCTGTGCCCATTGCTTCTGCTGGGCTTTACCCTGTGGTTTCTAATGTTATCCCTAATCCTCTTATAATGCAGCCAGTGGTGTGTGTGTGTGAAACGTCCCTTCCCCTACCACTGGTGTTACACGTATACACCCATCACCCCTGGGACCCTGGGGATTTGGTTTTGTGTGGAAATAAAATGTCTAGGTGAAATGCTGGGGTCTGAACCCCGAGCCCCGAATTAAGGTTGACATATGGGTGATTCCCACAGCCCTTCATACAGAGGTGGTGAGTTTGCCTTAGAGCTTCCCCCCAGGGTGCGGCCGGCCCTGCAGGGAGAGCCAGAAGGGAAATGAGCCCCAGGGGTCCCGCACTGAGTTGACAAAGGTCAGGGGTCTGCTTGGGGATAAAAGCTGGGACCACTGGCAGGGGGGGAGAGGGGCGGGGGGGAGAGCTTCCTGGTTCAGGGCAGACCTCCTGACTCTCCCTGGAGCTGGGCCCCGGTCTGTTTAGACCTTTGTGAACGTGGGCCGATCGGGTGAGAGTCGCCATGTGGGCACCTTTATCGTATATGCTTAGCTTGCTGGTCTGGCTGTTTCCCATGCCAGCTATGGGAAACCTTGGTTCACTGTTTGTACCACCTGTTGTGGGCCGAGTCACATCTTTTGTGGGATCGTTGGGGGTGGTGTCGATCATGTACCAGCTGATTGATCTGTTTGTACCCCCAGTGATCATTCATGAAATGTCCTTCTTGTCTATGACACAGTCTGTGCATTGGTTCATCTTCCTGCAGGCGGTATGATTTTTGTTCGGCCTGGTCATTGGCAGAACAATAGGTTATGGGAAGATGCAGGTCAATGGGCACCATTATTTCTTCAGGATGTGACCCATCCTGGGCCAATGTTGATCTGTTGTTGAGGGAGTTGCTCCATCCAGAAGAGCAGGATAAGATAGCTGAAAAGAGTGTAGAGTTGACCCTACAGGCAGGGGTAAGTCTGACTGCCTGGTCTCAGGCTGATCCTGGTTAGAAGAGTAATAAACAAATAGATTGAGATAATTTCTGAACAGTTGTTAGAGATCCAATAAATGTGATTAGAGCTAGTGGCGAGATAAGAATAAAATTACAGGAATGCAGACAGAGCCCAGGGGAACACCCCAGTGACTAACGGGGAAGACTGCAACAGATTTTATGGATGTATGGGGGAATGACTCGCCAGAATTTTAATAGTGAACTGGCAGCAAGTGTGTTTGTGGACCGAGCTGCCTCTGACATCTGCAACTATTCTAAGGATCACATGCTGGGGTGGCAAGGAGAAAATCTAAGAGATATTATAATATGTGGAGGTTCTAGGCTTGTACAATATGTAGATGATTCATTTCTTGCCAGCAAGACATATGAAGACAGCTTGGAAGCTACTATTTCTCTGTGTACTGCTTTAGCAGAAAAAAGATCACTATGCATCTCTTTCTAAGCTTCAGTTGTGTCGTCAGGAAGTAAAATATTTAGGATTTATATTAACAAAAGGACAAAGACTGGTAGGCCCAGAGTGGGTCCAGACTACAGTAGAAATGCCTTGACTGGTAACAAAGAAAATGATTGTGAGGATTTTTTAGGCACAGTAGGATACTGCAGACCCTGGATAGTGGGGCTAGGGGAGCGAAGCAAACCACTAAAAGGAGCTACCAAGGCAGAGGAAGTGGAGCCTATACGTTGTGGTCCGGAGAAAGAATATACCTTCCAAGCTACAAAAGGAGATTTAGCTTCTTCTCCAGCTTTGGGATTGCCAGATTACTCCAAGTCCCTTCAATTATTTGCCTATGAGAAAAAAAGGAATAACCAGTGGAGTCCTTACTCAAAAACTTGGTCTGCACTACTGCCCTGAAGCTCATTACTCAACTCAACTGGATCCTGTAACAGCAAGGAATAATTCCTGTGTGAAAGTGAGAGCAGCACCAACTATCATAGAAAGGAGCACACCAATGGTTATAGAGGAACCTATCTTTCAGCTTATTGATTCAGCAGAATCCTAGAGTCCAAGCCTGTTATGCTGTCTGGCATGCCTTATTTCCATAACACCTCAGATGGCTCCCCAATGTTGCCTGGGGAAAGAGCTGACTGCTCTACTGTGGGAGAGCTGCTGAAGAGATCCAGGAGGTGGCAGGGGGGAGCAAGGTTGCCCAGGTAAGAGAACTTTAGAGTGAAGGAGACAGCGACCTGAGGTGCAGGTCAAAGGCACCTGGAATGAAGGACAACAGGTACAAGTACCACCAGCTTCTGCCTCCTGTGCAGAAGCCCAGAGACTCCGATGTCCTCAGAAGGGACATGGTTATTTTAAGACATGGTAAATAAATCCTAGAAGTTTGGGTCAGGTGGTAAATACTGGTTTTGCAGTGGGCAGGCTGTGAGGCTTTCTAAAAACCGCATCTCAACTCAGTGTGCAGTTACAAGGAGTGGGGAACTGTGTGGACCCTCCACGGCCCAGAGCTTGTGAGTGGACACACGTCAGGTTTTCAGCTCAAGAGGCAAGCTGGAAACTTGCCCACGGGCAGGGCTGGGAGTGATTCTGCCAGGCACACAGTGGCTGAGGCACAGGAGGAGGAGGTGGCAGCAGCAGCAGCAGCTCCTCTCGCTGCAGTCCCCACGCTGAGCAAACACCACACCCTGTGAGAAGGGCCGGGAGGCGCAGCCGCTGCCCAGCGCCAGGGGTGTGGGCAGAGCTTTATGGCTGCTGTCACCACGGGAAGGGTTCTCTGCGTCAGGGGACACACGGGCACCCGCTCCCTTAACCTGAAGAGGGGGCGGAGGGGACTGGAAGGAGTTAGGAAACACGTGGTGGGCGCTGCGCTGCTGGCCGGGTGTTCAGAGACATGCTCAAAAGTCAACGGATCGGTTTTCAGCAAACCTTGATTTTAAACAAATAGTGAAGCTGAGACTTTGCCACTTCCCTGAGTGGAAGTTTTGATGGTTTCCACTGAAGCAATATCCCAACACACTGCAGAGACACCATCCCCCGACAAGTGTCTGAAAGCTGCCAGAGATCCTCCTGTGCTGCTCTGGAAGTGGGGTGCTGCCTGGCTTAGCATCTCACCAAACCTAGCTGCAGGCAATCACATTAATTCCTACCTTAAAAGTTACTATGACATTTGTATTGACATGGAGGAAAGTTGTTTTTTAAATGCTTCCTTTGCTGAATGTTGTTACAGTAACGTTGGTTTTCATCTGCTCACCACCCACCATGAGATAACCCTATTTTCTTTCCCAAATACATAAATTCAGAGAACTGTTCTATCTATATCTCCCCTTTCAGCATAACCTATTTTAGCAATATCTTTAGGCAGTTTTTCAATCCTTCAAGCTTTTTTCCTCAGCACCTGTAACAAACACTTTCGTGTTAATACACTCAGCATAGAAAAATTTGATTAAAACACGACACTTAAGAGGGAAAAAAAAAAAAAACCCAAAAAAAAAACAGGCCAAAATTCAAAGTTCACCCTTAGTATGATTGTAACTGCTTGTCACTGCCCTGACGTTAAAACAGATTTGATTGTTTGCTCTGGAGCTAAATTTTATCTCCCTCAAAGTTTTGCTTAAAATCTATGACAGCCTACAAGTTCAGCAGCTGTGTGATGCAGTGCTGACAAAACCCAGCAGCTCTGGATCGGCACCACCGGCACGGGTGGTACTTACAGTGTGCGCCTAGGCTTGGACCTGGAAGCTTGGCTGAGCGGTGGGGCTGCTGAGCTTTCTCATTTTCAGTTTCCCCAAGGATCTGCTAAAGTCCATCAATAAATTTAATCATCCTGTGATCTGAAGACTCAGCAGGATTCACATCCTAGAGAGGCAGACTGCATCACTTCTCCCCTGTTAGCAAGGGCAAGATTTACCACACTGTTGGCAGTCATACTCTTTTCCTCTTCTTTTTTATCTTCCTTTGCATTTTATGTATGCTTCTTCCCACAGTGGAATACTAGAGATACCTAGTTTTTATCAGTTTATTTTGAGATTTTTATAACCCAAACATGTTTGATGATAAATTGCTAAATATTACCTGAATTCATAACAGTATTTTTTCTATATTTGCCTTTTCCCAGCAGAGACTTTTTCCACTTTCCTTCTTCCTCCCCATGCCCTTTCTAGATGAGCTCAGATACCTGAAGTACAGCTGAGACTACATGAGTGCAGAGAACAGAGAGGGAACATGGCAACAGAATGGGTGTTTTGTTCACCTTCCTATCCCTGAATGTCAATACATTAGAAAGTGTGTATCCAAAAAATTACAGCTGAACTGAACAACAGCAATTTACACCTTTTTTTTCCTGTCTTACATAATAATATTGTATTTCTAGTAGGCAAAGAAACATCAAGAATTAAAGTTATCTTAGCAAATTTAACTTAGAGAAACTACTTCATGAGAGGAGGACCTGCCCTTTTCTCTCTCTAATATCATGATACGTATTAGAATTCCAACTGGTATTCACAGCCTTGTGGATTTGCAAAAAAAAAAAAAAAAAAAGCAGGGGTTCTGGAGATACAAAGAAAACTCAAATACTCAGAAAGCTGAGGCAGTCACTGAGCTGAAAACATCCTAAATACCAGGGGTGAAGACTGAGGCAGCTTCTCCTCACCCATGCCCTCTCTGAGGTCTCAGATATGAAAGGAAGGTACCATTCATGGGCCATACAGCCCCTTCTTCTGTCACACGGACCACAGAAAAGGGAGAGCTCGAAGTTTGCAGAGGGAGCAAGCCCAGGGTGCCTGCCACAATCCCCTGCCAGCAGCAGTGTGCACCAGCAGAGCTTTCACACCTCTGGAGATGCTCCAGCTCTCTGGCACATGCATTAGCAAGAGCACCATCCAGGCAGAGCCCCAGGACACCACACCTCTGCACGGTGCAGGTCCAAAAGTGTGTGGTGATCACCTCCCTTTTGAGCTAAGTTTATCCACACAATGAAGGCAGACCATATGTTGAACATGTTGTGCAACGGGGTGTGGTAGAAGGAAGTGTAGGAGAGCAGGGTAAGGAGCTTGTGATGAGGAGGTATTCACAGAGCAAAAGAAACACTGCTGTTAACATGCCTCTCTGCTCAGACCTTCTCCTCCTAACAGACATCCCAACATCATTCCTCCTTTTCAAGTTCTCAAACCATTTTCAGTGCTCCTGAGCAATAACACTTGAGTCTAGCCAAAACTAAATCGCTCACAGCACGCCCAATTATAAAAGCCTTTTCAGAGTCATCCATCATCTTGAGCTTATGTTACTGAGATAAACCTCCCTTCTCTAACCGAATTTCTGCAACAAGAGGTCTAGGAAGCAGAGCAAACTCCTCCCTCTGAGCTATCACAGCACATATGAGCCCAGCTATTAGGCGTGTTCACCTGAGCGAGATGCAGGTCTCTGGGAATCCAATTAGTTTGTATAGACACATCCAAAAAGCTGACATAAAGGGATGGGAAAATTTGATAACAACCATTTTCTTTTGAGAACACCGTTTCCAAAGTCATACATCTTCCAGAACTCTCTTTATGTCAAAGGATTAGACATTTCATTTCTTATTTGGCCTCCAATTTTTAAATCAAATCAACAAGTGCACCTGAGTGCATGCTTACACACACACAGCCACCCTAGGAACTTTATGTGGAGTCCCAGCGCTGTGACTGAAGGGCCACCTTGCCTTTCTGCCATTTGTCAGCATCTATACAGGATCTGTACACAGTCTAGCTGCATCCTCACCCTTTTTGAATTATTGAAAAGAATTTACCCAGAGAAGACATTTTCTGAGAAAACTGCACCATTTCCCTCTACCAAATATGTATACAAAATTAATCTATGTAAAATATCAAATATTAACTTCATGCCCAACTTAGAAGAAAAACATCCTTTCACTTTTTATATAAACGTTTGCCCTTTGCTTTCCAGGTTGGGCAGACAATCACCTCCTTCCATTTTGCTCAAATGGCTTGAATCTGTAAATGAAAAGTATTACTTCGCAAAGTCTCTGACTTCATGTTTTCTCGCCTTGTTCTACTAATTTAGTGTGGATGCTGCTAGCACCTACTTGTTTACATTGACAGCTGTCCATGGGGACATCATCTTCAAAATGTGGTATCTTCACACATGGTTTGCTGTCTAAAACATGATAGGTTGTTATCCATCTTCATCAGTCTCACACTGAATCTGGTCTGCCTTCCCAATCTTTTCTTATCTGTATTATTGGTTAATAAAAGGTTTTGTTTCCTTTCTTGTGGCTGACATTTTGTGCAGCTACTGCTACCCTTGTAGCATGCTCTCACATGATTAGAAAATCTCTATATTGCACAACCACGATGATGTGGTGAGAGTCTGTGTGCCACCCCTCAGAGCAAGGCTGACTGTGAGCAGCTTTGCACCAGCACCCTCTCCCTGGCTGCGTGGGTCCTAGGCTGGCATCCAGGTGAGAGCACCCAGCCTGCACACAAAGTCAACGCCCTCCTCTTTAAAACTCTACCTTTTAGGGATCCTCCCATCCTTTTCCCAGCTGCTGCCAAAATGAATAGAGCTAGCAGTGAGTGATTTGCTCAGAAATGAGTAACAAAAGTTACCTGCACCAACACAATCTCTTCCAATGCTGCTCCTTGTGCCAGTTTGCTGTTCCTCCCTCTCCAGCATTGGTGGAGGAACAGCAGTCTGAGGCACAACAGCAAGCTGTGGCACAGGGACCAGCTATATACAACTACTGACACGCTACCAACTCTGCACCCTTCCTCTGCATCTATCACTCAAAGCCCCCACTCCATACTGTGTAAACATAAGGTGGTGCCTGACATCCCCGTGATCACCGAGAGAAGAGACATCAAGGGATGTCAAGTAATAAAATACCTGCTAGAAGGAAGGTGGGAGAGGGGGACAGGATGTAGTTCCCTGCATAGGCTCCTCTTCCGAGCTCTTGTGCGAGCAGGGTGAGAGCTGCCATGGCAGAGTGTCAAACTGCACAGGCTACGACAGGAAAGGCAGAAGAGGCAGCAGGTGCATTTTCCCCAAGCCTTTCAGTGGGTTTTCTGGGTGTTCAGCGGTTTTCTCTTGCTTCTTTCACTGCTGTTGAGCAGTGTGTGTTTTCCTTCCCCTAACCAGCCCAAACTGCTCTCTGGTGCATCTGTCCCTGTTATTCCAGAGGCTATGCAGTATCGTGCTGGGTCCTCACCAACCTTTCTGCCATGCCCCTGCCAACAGCACATTCCTTTCTCTATTACAAGCACACGCATTTCCAAGAGATGGGGGGGGGGGGAAAACCTCTGCTCTCTTTACCTGTTTTTTTTCCATGAATTTATATACTTCCCCCAACGTTTCTGGGAAAAGTGAGAAACACTCCATAAAATGAAGCAGTTTTTGAAGAGCAAGTTTTTTTGTTATTAAAAAAGTGCATTACAACAGAACACACAAACATAAGAGGTCAGAAGGTACCACTGGGATGGCCTGCTCTGATGTCCTGGACAGTACAGGGAATAGGCTGTCTCCCAGAAGAGTGAAGGGAACTCTGGTTCCCTGACAAGAGCTCAGTAACTTGAGGGTATACATCTTGTCAAAGGTCATATTTTGTTCATGGGAAAAGCCTTAGCTTAAACACTTTTTTTAAGCAACAAAAAAAAGCAACAAAAAAAACCAACAGCAAAGTAAACTGAACAATTATAAAAAAGAAGGAAAAAGGTGGGGTGGGGGCGTGGAGTAGGGGGGAGAGGGGGAAGGAGCTTGCATTGGCAAAAGGTAAAGCAAGCCCATATGAAAGCCTTAATCCTATGGAGTAACCCTTTCCTTCTTGCATTCAGGTCTCTATTTTTGTCATTTAATAGCAGGGCCAGGAGATCTATTCTACCAACATGGAAAGCATTATTATCACAGGACCTGCTAAAGTAATAAAGCCACATTGGCTCTCCTTTTTTCTCAGCATGTAAGAATAACACAAAGAGACAAGACCTCCCCCAGCCGACTCCCTACCAGGGATCTGATGCTATATTTAGGAGCACAAACAGCTCAACATATTACCGGCGTTTTAGGCTTGTATCAGCCACCTTTACTGATAGAAGCACAATCTGTATTTTGAACTTAAATAATATCAAGTGTTCACATAAAGTACTTTGGCTAATAATGTTCCAAAGAAGTTCACTTTTTTTGTACAACAGCAGGCTAGTGTCACTCAGAGCCAAGGGTCAGGAAAGTATTAAAAATTCACTGTGCCTCTCCTTGAAAAGCAATAGAAAATAAAATGTCTTGCTTTAGTTAGAAGAAAATTACATTTGATTCTACATGTCACAATTGCAATTATTCTTGAATTCATCACTGGGAACATTCCTGAAGCTATTTCACAAAAATAATTATACCGGGTCGTTCGGTATTCAGAGTGAGTAAATGTAACAGGGCTTTCATTGATCCCTCCTTGCTTTTCGGATTCATGAATACAACAAATTGCCTATATACCTATGTGCACACACACACTCATGCTTTGTGGCAAAGAAAGCATAAGGCTCGCCTGGAACCCCCGGGAGCCCCGAGGAACACGCGCTTCCCCCGCTGCCCCGCCAATCAGCCTAACACACGGGTGCTCCGGTACAGTGCAGAGGTCAGCGGGAGCTTACGACGCAGGAAGCGTTTAGCACTACCCAGAATGAGACCCTGTTCAGCTTTATCTGCTATCCTGCCCACTCGGTGGGACAAGTTAACCAGATAATGAAGGCAATTGCTGACATTAGAGCTGAAGGTGGCCCAAATTTCATCCTTTCTGAGTCTACCTATACTGCATGGAATACTCGCTTTCAGCTGCATAATGTGTGGTGCAGTCAACCCTGTCATTTCAACAGCTTTATTAAGTTTCTTTAAAAGTTAATAACAAATCTTTTCAAATGTCAGGCTCATCTAAACATAGAATATAGCTATATCCCAGGCCTACTTCCAAATATTTTGCCATTATTGTGATGAAAAATGCAGTCTGGTTTGGCCAAACACAAGTAAGGTGGAAACTGCATGAAATAAAAGACTAGGCTGAGCTTTACTGGGTTCCTTGGGAATTCCTGTGCTGGAAGGATTTAATAATTATTGTGACCATCTACGAGCCATGTGCAGAATAGTTTTAATATTGGATATTTAAAGTAGAGAAAAAAGCAGTATGGAATGCAAAGAGAATTAATTAAATATCCTAAAAGAAGTCTGAGCCCTTCCAGACAAAGATACACCAGCCTACCAGCTGAGACTAGCCAGGATACAAGCAGGTTGATTTCCAGGAGCTGCTCATGGAAGGTGCCATCAGGTGCCCTCAGTCCTCAGCACTCTCTCGGCTTTGCCTCATTTCAGCCCACACCACTCTGCCAAACTGGCTGCAGTCTGCGCTAACCTGGAGTCACCTCGGACGCAGGGATAACAGGAAGCCATGTCTCCAGCCCAAGGACGGGTTGGCCCTCCTGGGTCATCCTAGCGTGAAGGAACAGCGAGGACAGAGCGAGATCCAGCCGGAGCCACGGGAGGGCAGCGGGAGGCGGCGGGGAAGGAGAACATCTTCCCTGTGCGTTTGCTCTGCAGGGCTCTCTGCAGACTCGGGGGCCAGCTTCTCCTCCAACAGCCACACAGATCATCTAAGAGGTACAGCCACTGTCAGCGCAATCTCAATCCTCTGAAATTTCCCCAGGCAACAACGCTCACATATTTCAGCAATAACTGCTACCTTGTAAACACATTCCACATTCCTCTTGCGTTAAACCCCACAGGCCAGATGCGATGCTGAACAGCTTCTTGTCTGTCTGTTGTATGAGGCTCACTCTGAAGTGATACATGTGGGAGGCTTTTAATTGGGAAGGACCTTATTTAGCCTCTTTTGACCTTTCCTAATTTAGTCTCTCTCAGGCTTCAATTGAGAATAATTTTCTTTAGCCCAGATGGGAGACAGGTGAGCCATGGGCTCCTTTCTCTTTGTTCCACCTGAGTAACATTCAGATCACTTCCAGAAAAAAGAGCACAAGACTTTTGATGCAAGGTCACAGCTATAGATGACTACCACAAGGGTTTCAGGTATGAGTCCAGTTAAGCTGCACAGTCTTCCTAACTCAAGTAATTTCTAACGTGAACAGGCTGGAAGGTCGCTTTCCGACCACACCACAACACACAATATCACTGAGTCCTTTCATCTTTTGCTTGGAACTTTCCTCCGCTATACATAAGAAAAACAACATCAAGATTTCACAGATTTAAGATTTCTTTCTCATTTACTCCCTGATGATGTGTACTTGCAAACTTTTAATTCTTACTGTCTAGTCAGGATGAATTTGTTATTTGAATTGAAAGACAGAAGACATTTTCCTGGAGCTCTTCTCTACTCATATACTTGCAGGTCTGTACTCCAAACCACACTGCTCCAAAACAGAGATATCAGCAAATGGAAATAACTGCCACTCATTTAGATTCTCATTTTCTCCTTCACTCCTTCCCTGGAGCAATAACCTCAGTGAGAACAACCTCTAGCAAGCCACCTCTGCACATTTCACCTCCAGTTGCCACTTCAGACTTACAGACTTTTGGAAGTCACTACCCTGAATGCAGCTTAATTGTTTTTACTGCTGCCTTGTCAGAAGTGCAAAGCCAAGTCTCTAGCGTGCTCTACACCACCTGCACAAGCTCACTCCTCCCCTTGGACTGGGAAGTAGGAAACATTTGCATGTGCCAAGTTGTCCAGGACAAGTAACAGTGAGAGTGTGTGCTCGTCTATTCAGAAGACTATGCAAAAATATTACATGTTGAACAAAATGAGGAGACCGGAGAAAGTAAACGAAAGGACAGCACTGAAGAGCTCAAACCTTTCCTGGCAGCGTTTGTAACAGTAAGGGACACAGAGACTGGGAGGGCTGCTGCTTCTTATCTACCCAGAGCAGCAGAGTATGTTATCAGTCACTGCGTCATACCCATTGTGCAGTCTCTCTCACCTGCAAAACAGATGGCTCCAGCCCCGACACTGCTTTCACCTTAAATGGGTGCCGGAGGACAGGTAATAAACATCACTACACGATGCTGCTACTCCTTAGGTTTAATTTCCTAAGGAAACAGCATTTACATGACTGCACTGTCTATCCTGCCCCATTTTCGTTTCCCCACTGCTTTTGAAGCCATTGGTCCTTTTCAGCTCAGTTTCATGGAGAGATGCATCTCAAAGCTACGAAGCTCCTTCTAGATCGGTAAAAACTGGTCATTGTGTAGAGTCCCCACTGGAGGAAAGCTGACAGCAGAAGGAAAGCAGCTGCTTGATCCTCCAGCTAGCCAGCTGAGCAGCCAGCACCCTCATAGCTCAGGCGCAGCCCTGATGAGCTTCTAAGCTGGCTGTTAGAGGAGATGGACAGTTCGGGGTACGTCTGGCAAGGAGCTGGGGGGAGAAGGGAGGGACTGAGAAATGAAGTCCTGCAGAGAGCGCATGGTGGGGGCACGTACAGTGCAGCAGGACAGCATTGCTGGCCTGGAGGAAGACAGCCACATGCTGATGTTGTCATGATGCTGACACTTGGAGGTGGAGCGAAGAAAAGAGAGTTGAGTAGGCAGCTGCCAGCTCTTGCAGTTCCTTCAAAGACCTGAAATTCAGACCTGTTCCTCACCTCAAGTCATGTGAGACTTTCTGGAGAACATTACAGAGCTTCATGAAACTGTGCTACAGGGGTACAGCTCTTTCCATTCATACCACTACAAAGGCTATCATGATGAATTTATGTTGAACCAGTCCATACTGGAATCCAGTGTTGGGATGACAACCAGCCATCAATTTGAAAAGGCTCTCCAAAGGGGGAAAAGAATTGTTGGCACCTGTATTTTACAGATGGGTACAGAAGTACAGAGAGATTAAATGCTTTTCCCCATGTCCTTCAGGAAGCACCTCTCAGAGTAGGAACCGGTGCTCAGCTCCAGGACTGTCCCTTGGTCCAGTTCTGCTGGAGCCAAGGGCACAGACTGGCCCCCTCTGGTCCAGGGCCCAGCTCCTCAAGGCACTCCATGGCACAGTGGAAAGCAGGAGGCAAAGGGAACTGGATCCTGCTCTCTGGATCTCCCTTGGAAGGGGTTCCAGGTCTACTGGTGGGGAATACACTGGGACAAATGCTTCCCCTTTTCCTACATCACCATTTGCCCTCAGTCTCTTCTCATTTCTGCTACTAGAGCAGAAATTCTCCCTCATCCTCCTCTGACCTGAGGAGCACTTTCCTTGTGAAACCCCTCACTGGTTTTTAAGATCTCTTTGGCAGAACGCTGTCACATGCACATTTGTTCCTGCCTGCAGCTCTCTCTAGGCAATGGAGAAAAGAAGATACTTCAGATATTAACAGCTCTAAATCACCTTACTCCAAGGAGATGCCTCTCTGTGGAAGATAGAGGGAAGCCAGGGTTACCTAGCAGCTCACAGTTAGGTGCTTTGCATTCCCATTCCCACCATCCTACAATGCATGCCAAGTAAACCCCAAAGGCTACACAGGAACCTGAAAATGATGTTAAAAAGGGGCGGAAAGGAAAAGACCCATTCGGAGACTTATCCCATTTGCCCCCAGGCTCCCTTCTTTAAATACACCACAAATGTTTTACTTCCATACTCAAAAGCCCAAGGAGAAGCAGGTTATTAATTTCTGACTATGACAAGATTATTATGGTTAATTTAACACGTGCAGGCACTTAACTAACTACTGTTGGGAAATATTTGTCATTAATTCAAAAACTTCCTGCCTGCAATTTGGCAGATATAGCGCAAGTGAGCTGCAGAAATCCAGCATGACATAAAGAGCTCTCATCTGCCATCACCTCTACATGTGACTGTGCAATACTTGAGCTCTGCCTGATTTAAATAGGCACAACAAAATATACTGCAGTAGTCATAAATTAAACGGCACTGGCATTCAGATGTTAGAAAAATCTAACTTGACTGTGTTCTTCCAGACGTAGGAAGAGAACAGAGAGGCACAAAACTTCCCCATAGGAGCAAAAGGAACACCACTGGGCGAGAGGGTGGCAGAGCACCATTCCTAACCAAAGCTCAAAAACTAAATCTGTGTGAGCAAAAGCTGCTTGTGGCTTTCGTTGACCTCCTGTGGGTCTGCCATGATCCAAACCAAGTCCGAGGGTGCAGAGTAAAACCACAAAGTGGTTTCATTCAGGAGCAACCTGTCTTCCAAGCCTGGCAGAGACCTTCAGGTACATCTCACCACTTCTGGGGAAGGAACTCTCTGCCTCACACTGCTGTGTTTCTCTTGCTTTCCCAGGGAGGCAGGCAAAAAAACTCTGTATGCAGAGCTAGTTACAGCAACAAATCAAAACTCGTGTCCAAAATTACCAGTCTCATGGTACCTTGGAAGGGTCACAGCACTTCCTGGCTTTTTCTGATCCCTCAGGCAGGTGCAAAGGCAGTGATGAATGGTCTTGCCCATGAAAGCTCTTCAGCTCTGTGTTTTTGCAAGACCTATCACTTCCAGGCACATCCCACCTATCAGCCCCTCCCGAGTGCAGGGACTCTGTGCACTGACTGGGCTTTTGGAGTTCCCTCATGTGGTGAAGTCTCCTGAGGAATGGCACGCTGTGGTACGCTTTCATCTTCACGCTTCACATAGGTGTGTCAGGAGAAAACTTGGAAATGTACCACCAGAGGGGACCTCCTGAGCATCCAGCCCCCTGTAGTTGCTGGCAAACACTCCATATAATCCTTTCAAAGGGTGATTAAAGTCTTATTTTGAAAACTGTTCAATTTTCCTCATCCCTTTGACTGAACTGCTACTCCAGAACCTTGAATCTCCGGTGGTTAGAAATTCCCAGAATAAATGGCCAGTCTGTACATGTTTATTTCTGTGCCAATGCAATACCTCCCTTGAAGCAGCTTTTCGCTCCTGCCACGGGTATTTAGAGAAGACAGTTGACTCCCCTGCCAGCCTTTATCTGTGAAGCCAAACCTACCTTAATTTTCTCCCAGAGATATACTCTCCAGTCTCCTGGCCATCTTACTACCCCTTCTCCATACCCATACCACTCCAAGCTCACCTCCTCTGGCACTCAGATGCCCAGAAATGGACAGTGGATCCCAGTTGGCCTCTAAAGCTAGAGGGCACAAAGGTCACTCTTAGATTTAGGCTCACCATCTCCTAGTTAGGCTTGTACAGGCTGGCAGACAGGCAGAGAGGAAACCATTCACCTTCCACCTCTAGCCTGCTCTCTACTGCAGAATCCAAGGATCTGTTTAAGCCATTTATTATCAAAAACGGCTGTTCTGTGCAAGGCCTATGTTCCAACAGCCTCCCCAAACTTGGCTCTTTCCTGCCTCCAGCCACACAGATCACTGATGCTGGCTGCCACTGCCAGCCTACAGGACCCATTCCAGCTCCTTTTCAAACCCCAGGTGCTGGTGTGCGTTCCCTTGGCTGGACTCCCAAAGGCCAACAACAGGCCCAGCCTTTTGTTACCTGCAGAGTGCCTCTCGTGTAGGTCTCACGAGAAAATATTTAGTCTTTTACGTACAGTTGGCCCACGTTCTAGCTCAAGCTTAGGGAAAATCTGAACCTCTTTGCTCAGGGGCCTCTTAACATTTTTTTCAGACATTTAAAAAATATTTGTGAGTCATGGCAATGGGCAGGGAATGAGATGTCTAGCAGAGCTCCCAGCTCGGGCAGAAGAGCATTACGAAGAGGACACTGCAGGGCTTTGTGAGCAGAGGAAAGATCAGAGAGTGCTGGATGACTTAATCTCTCAGGTCCCACGGTATACTCTGAGGGTGCTGCTTTACTAAAACAGCTAGATCAAAGTGACTACAGAGGTTTCTACTGTTAACTGTCTCCTGAATGTTGTTGACCTTGAGACTGGAACAATTAAATGAAATGTGAAGCACCTCCTCAAACAGATATATCTTCTTCTCTGTCCTACATCACCTAAACATACAGTAGTGTGAGGTTACACACCTGGGAGAGCTTTTTGGAATAAAGAATACCCCAAACTGCACAAAGATCCTGCCCTGGTATAGATTTTTTCTCTATTCTCAAGTGGACACATACTGTGTGTCCTGGGAATGGATGTATGAGCTCTCCCACATGTATAATAGAGACAAAAAAATTGGGATACCAAACTGGATGTAAGCTGGGACACCAAATTGGATATGCACACTTTGAAAAACAGATGCTGTATCAGGTATGCAACATGAGACTCTGGGAATTGTTTTTCTGAATACTAATTGTGGAAAATATCCACTGAAACTGCACTTAGTCTCTCTGAAGAAATCAGCCCCTGAGTGCCTTTGAATCAGCACTCAAACTAAACAGCTTCATATTAGAGATAATTAAAATACATGGCTTAAAATTAATCTGGTCTGTTATGACCCTATTCAGAATCCACCACTACAGCCTCCTGTGCAAAACTCCTGTGAACATGCTTGCAGTGTACCTCTCCTACAGATGTGCAGCCTGATCTTTGGCTGATGTCACTTGGCAGGCCCCCGCTGAACCTAATTGGAGCTGTACCAAATCATATTGCTGAAGAGCTGGAATGTATTGTTTATAGACTCCTGAAAAGGCAAGTTAAATAGCTTGCATGCACCCGGGAGACATTAATTTCCACATTTTTCAAAGTAGGAGAACAATATTTTCTGTGAGGAGTGGTCTTTCAGAAAACTATCATACCAGCCCTGGACAAGCACTTGATATGAATATACTCTGGTTTAATTCCCACCATCTCTGCTATCTGTGAGTAGAGAAGAGAGGCTACACCACAAGGAAGACAAATCTTTTTCTTCCTGAATTTTTTTTTTTTTAGAACAGCACATCACTTTGATTTTCACATTTGTCAAAGGGTTTCTACTTGCAATCTATCAAAGGAAGACAAAAAGCAGTAACAAATCCCATTGTGCTACCAACCAGAGGCAAGGACCGCTGGCCCCTGAGAACAATACATAGTTAGAGGGACTTGCTGCTTTCCGTTCTGTAAATGTGCTGTGAGGAGCCAGCTCCAGTGAGAGCACAGCAACCAGTAATTCTTCATCACTTTGCATTAGCCAATTCTACAATAAATTAACTAGACAAGTTTAAAGGTTGTTTTCAACACTTTATAAACAGACACCACAAGGAGCTAGGAAAGACAGTTCATCTTTCCACTTAACTTTTTTTACTTACCAAGCGATGAAACTTTAATAAGTACAAAGGCAGGTCAATACCCCAGCAACTGAACATTGTGCATCTGTGTAACCAAGAAACACATTACACCTGCAGGCAAACAACCTCTAAAGCACCTTAGACATAAACTTTCTTCATCTGCTTACCTGAATACACTCCTGTTTGCCAGATTCAATGTAACACAAAAAGCTGTTGGTGTTTCAAAAGGGATCTGTCACCTCGTCAGACATTGAAGCAGTAGCAAAACCAGCCGTGGCACTTTCAGCTTTGCCCAGAGGATTCTGAAAGTCTCGATTCAGTTCCACTTGGGTAGTGCACCCTGTGTCTCACCAGTTACCCAGCACCCGGCTGCACTCTGCCTTCCTGAAGCGTGAGTTATTAGCACTGCCCCCATCCCTTCACCAAGTGATCCCTGTATCTAATGCCAAAGGAGTCGGTCAGAGGAGAAAGCACCAGTATCCCCCAGTTGCTAGGAAACAAGCAGGGAGATCCTGACCTGAATTCTTAGCGGAGGCTGATGTTGCTCAGCAAGCTTAGCTGGGTCCTTCCTTGGAAAGGCAGGGACCAAAAAGTTCCTGCTGGCTTTGCACAGGCCTCCACGTAGCACCACTCAGGACAGAGGGACAGCAGCTGAGCTATTTTGATGATAAAAAGGCACCTGTTGTGACAACAGGGAGCACACGTGCAAAAACAGACAGTGAATTTTCTGTTCTTCATGACAACAAAACTTGGAAGTTTCTAACTTTAAGATAAGATCTTTGTATTTCAGATTTGGTCATTAGATAAAGTGGAAGAAACCACCCACCACACACACAGCCTCAACATTAACAAAGGCAACGGCAGAATATTAAATGCATGAAAATCAAGAAAAAAAGGTTATCCCAGACACGTATGGTACAAAGTCTTATCTAAAGTCACTCATAACACAGAAACCTGAAGAGAAGCAAATCAGGAAAGTTAATGATGACACAAGAACTCTGCATTTTCTGACCTTTGAAATATTTTAAGCTACTGCTATGCCATTGTATTAACTACTCTATTTGGCTTGCGACCTTATCAGTGTGTATTTTTAAAAGATGAAAAATAAGAGCCTAACTAGTCCTGAAGAGCTGAAAGTGCCTGTATGGGGCATATGTGACCCTAGTTACCCTGTGTAGTGGAAGGAAATAATGACTCCTCAAATGTAGCATAATTGAGTCTCACACAGACTTGATCATCTGAAAAAAAAATGCCCGTTTGCTTTCAACTCACTGCAAGAACTTCCATCCTCTTGGCAAAAACAGCAAGAAAGTGATGCTGCACACACCACAGGAGGGGCGTCAGCGCAGAAACAAATGCTTTCACTCTGGTTGGACATCACTTTTGGGAACATTCTTACATGGGAGCAACTCCCTTGTTGCTCAGGTGTCTGGCCAGGGCAGTAGCTCCAGTGTTACCTTTGTAGGGCACACTCTCTGCACGAGAGATTTGCAGCAGGTATACCTACTGCCCAGCCACCACGCAGGCAAAAGCTCTTTTAAAGAAGGGTCTCTGCCACAGGAAGCCTGGTTTGTCATGTCTAGAGAAGTCCAGCTATGACCTTAAAAATTAATTACTCCATAAGTTACAATAGCCTTTTATCTGACAAAAACAAAGCAATGTTTTAATGGAAGAGAAATGCACACAAGTACCTTTGCAGAAATGCCAAACCATCTCAGCTGAGCAATGGCACACCTCGTGCTTACTCCTAATCTGTCGTGTACCCCCAAAAGGCTCTCCTTTTGTTGCAACACATACCCAGGTTCAGTGGCCTAATGCAGCCACGTTCAACACTGGCTTGAGGTCAGGCAAGAGTTTCTTGGCTATGCTTGAAATCTCTCCCTGCCCCAGAAATGTCCATATTTACACAGGGAATCAGTCTATCCTTTCAGCAATTATAACTGCCCAAAAGCAGATGAGTATTATGGTGCTTCAAGCACCTTTCTGAATAAGAAACAAAGGCCATCACGTTGACAGAAAAATTACAGTTCTTTTGTTTGTTTGCCTTATCTCATCTTTTTGCAGAAACAGGAAGAGCTCAGTGTTAAGTTTTATCCCAAAAGCACTTAAATTTCCAGACAAAATAGTTATGGATGTCATGACCCCAGGAGCAGCAAAGCTGAATTAACCCAGGCTTTAAAAAGAATCACAATAAAAAAATCTTTGTCGATTGCCAAGCTATATTTGAAGGAAACAGACAGAAAAAGTAACAGGATAAATATATACTCGCCTGTTGCCAAAGAAAAGCTGGTCAAGTAAGAGAATACTGCAGTAAATCAGAAACCTTGGCTCTGTGCAGTGCAACTGTATTGTAAGTAGTGCAGATACTCCGAAACAATTTTCTTTATGAAAGGCCATCTTAAAGATACTACAACCCCCAGGCAGAATGATGCAGAGAACCTAATAATAGAAATTCTTGTATTTTAGAGAGTGGTAGATTCATATTTTTACTAGATTCCTCTTCTGCAAACTGGACGGATGTCACTACAGTGCATTTTTTCCTACAAATTATTCCAAATGGCCTTAATGTTTAGCAATGCAACAAGCTGAGACTAAATAATAGAAATTAGAGAAAACTGAGGAAGCTTGGCAAATTGGGAAGTGTGGCAAATACAAGATTTTAATAATGAAGCCCTTAACAGAGGCAAAGAGAAATTTAAAGACCCAAGTACAAAAGATATGAGAAGAGATG
Organism: Merops nubicus; assembly: GCF_000691845.1. Lineage (NCBI taxonomy): Eukaryota > Metazoa > Chordata > Aves > Coraciiformes > Meropidae > Merops > Merops nubicus. The sequence goes on along the minus strand of NW_008619790.1, from coordinate 18,660 downwards.
AAGAATTGCTGAGCCTGAAAGACAGAGGAAAAGCCTTTTAGGAATAAAAATTTCAGATGTGAACAAGAAGGAGCAAGATGAGAAAAATACTTCTGGATTTTTCTGTAGACAGACTGAAAGATATTTGCCAGGACTGTCATGGGAGTAGAGAGCCACAGGAGATACTTGGTGATGAAGACACTGCTTCAGGTAGGTGCCAAAATCAAATGATGTCCTAGCCACAGATGGCAAATAGCTCAGTCAGTGATTTGTCATTGACACTCTTGGCAAAGTTGCCAATTATCATACAGCCATTGGGGTTTTTTTTAGGTGTCTTCAAGCAAAATCAAAATGTTGTGAAGACCCGTGGGAAGTTTTAAACTTCTGCTGGGCAGAAGAGGGGGTGCGAGTGGTACACAGAGCAGAGCGATAACAGGCAATAAACCAGGGAGAACCACAAAAGAGTAAATGAGTTTTATGTAAGAGTGAGCAAAAGAACACAGGTGGGATTGAAGGGAGAGCCCGAGCTGGGCACCTTTCCTCCCTCCTAACATTCCTTCTGGTCATGTCTTGAACAGCAAGAATGGGTGAGTAGTAAAATGGATCTGGGTTGGGTACAGAAAAGCCATTCCAGTGTTAAAAATAACCCAACCTCCTGTCGTCTAAACTGGCATAACTCCACCAGCTTCATTTTATGCCAGCTTGAGATCAGGCCAAATGCACTTGAGCATGAGGTAGGTGGCAGTTCCTCTTACATGCTTCACTTTGCCTGCAGGCAGGTTTCAGCAAGGCCTGTGTCTGTTCCAGGGGAAGATACTGACTGAAGGATTTGATCTTCCTGATGAATGCAAAAGGATGCTAATGTATCAAACTCATCAAACACACCTTGCAACAAAACACAATGTTAAAAATTTGCTTTATTCAGCTATATATTTGTAATGCCATGTAAAACAGACAGTTTGAAACAGCCTGACTTCAGCCCCCAGGAGTCAGCCTCTGCTGCCTGAACCTCTCTGCAAAGGTCTAGTTTTACAGTAACTGAGGTAGCACATAATCCGGTCACATCTCCACACACATCAGTAATACAGTACTGGGAAGTCTCCCCCTTGTTCCGATGCAGAAGGAGCCACGTGAAGCATTGATTCATGCTGATGAATTGTAACCAAGCAACACTGCCAGCATCCCTCCAGCCCATTGTTCATCTGAGCTGGGGAGAACAGCAGCAGAACAGCACTGAAAACCTGCCAGACTCCGACTTCCCCAATTAAAGGAATCTAACGCTAGATACAGCAAATTCTTTAACCAAAATTTAGCAGAAATAAACCATTACTTCCCTCTCGGTAAAAAGATAATTACCTGCCTGAAGACAGCAAATTAATTTCTGCGTGTCCACGACTCTCTTGTAAATAATCTTTACAAAAGAAACAGTTCAAATTTACTTTACACAAGAAGTGCAGAGCAATGAATTATTCATCTGAGCAGAGGGACAGAAATACTGCCTTTTTGTTAGTCTGGCTATTAGATGCTGAGGGAAACTAAAGACAGCTTTCTCAGATACAAGAACTAATCAGTAGCAACACAGACCTGATGGAAAAGGAGATACTTGAAAAACTTGTTCAGTGAGAGGTGGCCACCATTTTTCACACGTGTCTCCAACTGACAAAATAGAAAATGTAGCTGCTACATCATCATCAATGTGAACCTGATTATCAACAGAGGCATTAAAAAATGATGATAAAATACTGATTTTTTTTTTTTCTTTTACTACACTTAAGTCTGAGTGGTGGGATTATTTGTTCTGTTCAATGCCACAGGCCTGGACATCAAGACCAAAATTAATTGTAAAATGATCCACTGCTGCTCTTTATGAGAATAAGAGGATGACAGTCTGTCAACAAAACTGCTGCTTACTACAGAACCTGAATTTTCAAGATGTGACACAGTCCCCCCATTTTATGAGGAAAAAAAGAGCATATGTGTAAGTTAAGAATAAGATACAGAATCAACTTGTTCTGATAATGTAAAAGGCAGGCTAGCAGTTGTGCACATCTCTCAGAGTATAAAAACCCAAAGCACTGACCTGTAAAACAGAAATAGGAATAACATCTGCTAGACTTCTGGGCTCTGAAATCACATTCCCTGAGAGCAAGTTTCCAAAAACAAAGGCCAAGCACTTACGTAAGATACCATTTCCCTTTTCAATGAATCGTGCGTCTCTTTTGAAATTTTACTTAAAAGCCTGAGCGCAAGACCACATACCTTTCCCTTCTCTGGGAATAAAAGTAGTAGGGCAAAGTAATAAACTGCCATGGCATTGACAGAAAAACAGATTTCAGAATGTGGGATACATTAGATCACCCACTTTGCTTATTCACTTCTCTCCTTTTTAGTTCTTTTCTACAAACCAGGTTCCGGATATGGTCTTCTCAATCCCACTGTGGGCGATCAAGCAGTCCTGTCTTCACTGTTCTACACAGAGGATCACCATGGATCTCACACAGGCAGAAATGCTGCTGCTTCTTAGGCTCTCTCTGCTTAGCAATTCAGAGCCTTTCTCCTAAGTCCTTGACACTGCCAAAGGTTTTGACCTTCCACAGAACTTCTTACAGGGTCAAAGTCTGCTCTCCCATAGCATGAGTTCCCAGCAACTTCCTCCTGATTGTGAGCAGATATTTAAAGCAGAACTTGGTCTCATCTTTTTCTTTCTGCTCACACAGTTTGCCAGATGGCTTTATTTAATGTCTATTCCCTGGATTGGCTCTTAGATTGATTTTTTTTCCTCTACACTTACCATCTGCTGGTCCAAACAGCTAAATGATACACTTGCTTTTCAATCTCACAGCATCGATTTATTCTTGCTGTCTACTTGGCATCCAAAATAGCATGGCAGGCAAACAGGCACCCTCCACCAACAGGAATTTTCTCCTTCTTGTATCTTTGAGAGCTAGTACTGTAGCAGCAAATTTGTGAGAGGGACCAATCACCAAGCCAGAGCAGAAGTCAAGCCTGTCTGCCGTGCTGTCTCCAGGATGGGAAGGGGTCCGTGTCAGGGCTACCGCCCAGCAGCAGGAGCTCGCACAAAGAGAAGACATCACGTTGTGCAGCAGCTAATGGCAGAGAATTGCATGCGAGCTTCCAAAAGGAACAAATGCTGTGTGGGACAAAACCTGACTTAGATCCTCCAGATTGCTTTCCAGGGGCTCTGGGTACCCCCCTGCTCTTCCCAGTGACGTGTACAGGGACGCCGGTGACAGAGCGGGTGTGCGCATGGGTACCGTGCCGATGCCCCGCAGGGCGCCCAGCCTGGGCAGCACTCAGGGCAGAGGGAAAGGCCCAGAGCCCTGGCAGCCGGGACAGGGGCCTGTGAAACTGCAGCAGCAGCTCTCTGAGGAGGTGTGAGGAAGAGGACAGAGGCAGCACGGAGGGACGGGGAAGGGAACGGCGCCCAAAGGTCCGGCTATGACCGCACCCAAATGCCTCACAGCAAGGTATTACTGAGCTGCCTGAACGTGCATGTTTCTTTACCCATTGTGCTACTTGAAGCTCAGAATTTTTCAGAGACGGTTCCATCTCTTGAGTGTTTGCACAGTTCCAAGCACAATAGCTCCTTGTGCTGGCTGAGTCCTTTGAACGCTACAAGCATACAACTAAATAATAACAGCAGGAAAAGTCCTGGTGCCATTCATACTCAATCTTGCATGGCTCTGGACAAATCATAGTCATAAGAATGCTCTCAACAAACACATTTTCTAATCCTTTATTATTGTTGCTCACTCTTAAAAGCATTTTAAAGACAGAAAAAACTATTGATTTCATGGAAAAAAAAAAAATTTCATTTAATATCTGAATGCCACAAAAGGCCAGCAATTTGTCCAAATACTCTAAGTGAACAGAAGCTGAGGACTCTTGGTTTAGTGCTTAAATTTGCACATACACGTGACTTTTCCCAACTTTCTTGGGCTTTTGGTGGTTCAGCTGACATCCAATTAGCCTGCTTGCTCTCAGGTTTGCATTACATGATGAAGTGGGAATAAGCTTGAGGACTGAAGCACCTAGATCTCTTAATGTTTAGACAAATGCTGACACTTACAGACCTGGTCCTACTTTTCAAGAGCTTCCCACCTCAGTTATGAAACTAATAAACATATCCCAGCTCTTTAGTGTCCTTGGTCTCAGCAGCTCTGACCCAGTACCTACTGAGGCCAAAAGAAATATTCCCCAATTACCCAGTGAGTGCCAAATCAAGCACAATTAGTACAACTGAAGAACAAGACGTATAAATTCTTCTGCAATGCAAATTCCTTCACTACTGAACTGTACGACACTGACCTACCTGCTCCAGGTCTTCATGCAATCTGATACTTCATACACCACCCAGCGTTCCAGGGAGTGGTGCTGAGAAACAGATCGCTTGAAATTCCTGAGCTGCTTTATCAATTTCATGTTAGTGGTTCATAAAGAAATGACAATCAGATTTCTGGTTGTCACCATGAATGGAAGGATAAAAATTCAGTGACAAGTTATGAAATGAGTTACATCTGCTTGAGATGTAGAATCTGCTGAGAGTTACATCTGCTGGAGAAGGTAGAACAGCCAGCCAAAACCACTGCGTCCCAGAAATGTGTAAAGCGGCACCAGATCTAGCCAGAACCATCACAAGCCAGGTCTCTACTGGAAAGCTGCACTGGTACAGATGTTAGTAGGTGTGCTGAATAAAGGACAGGAAGACTGTGCCACCAGTCTGCATATCCATGGTAACCAAGAGAGGATCTCCTGGGGAACGGAGTGCTGAGATGTGGAACAAAGGCACTTAATTCTTTTCCCCTTTGCCTTAGGGCTGAACAGCTTCCACATTATATAGCAAGATTATTTAGGTCAGGGCCGTGTTCACCTCAGGATAACAGAAGCAATGAGGAAATAGAACAAGAGGGGTTCACCAGCGTCCTCAGAGGGCTTATCTAGCTTGTACTGTGCTCCATGTCTCTGCACATTCACAGCTATTGTTCCACCTAAGCTGAAGCTGATGCAAACACACCCAGAGGTATTACAGACAGCCCATTACACTACACACAATACAGTACAGTACCCGAGGCATGCACTGGATGGTTGGGGCATGCAAGCTGAAGGAGCAATGGCCTGCTATGCAGCTATCAGTATGCTGGGGTATGAAATACCAGTACATCTATATGGGTATGTGCTGAGTACATTTATGATGATGTAGTTGCACCAACTCTAGGCAAGGTTTGACAATCTGTAGTACCTTGTAACTACTCATAAAAGTTCTGTTACTGTCAAAGGACAACATCCAGTGAAAGAACTGAGCTATTGCAAAAGCAACAAGATGACCGGGATCTCCACAGACCTCACAGGGATACCAGTCTCCTCCCACATGTGCCTCCTGCATTGCTCTGAAGATCCAAAGGGCAACCCCTTGAGCTCCCGCTCCTCTGTGTACCCCAAACAACTTCACAGAGCCACCATCTCTCTCCATTTCCTCCCAGTTACCATTGGGACAAGAGGCAGCGCTGCAGCCAACACTGAGCTGAGCCCACGCGGCCTGGCTGCTGGGTACCTGTGTGTAGAGCTGCCAGGCAGGGAGCCACAGAGAACACAGGAAATAGGCACGAGCCACCCTGTTGCTGTAGGCAACCTCTGAAGTAGCAAAATGAAAAATTATTACAAATACAGTTACTTTTAATAGCCTCCTTTCCTTATTCTCCTGCCCCTGCCACAAATTTCAGTTCATTCCATTTGTGAGCCTGACAGCCCCTCTGCATGTGGCCCATTTCTCTGGCTCATTCCTGGCGCAGGGTCTCCCTGGGCTTCACCAAACTCAAGAAATAGTGACATCAGAAAGAAAAGGGGAGAGGAAGAAAGCCAAGGTAATAAAGCTGTAGACCACCTGAACACCCAAACAGGAGCAGAAAAGCTCTATCTCCTTTTTAAATATATTTTTCGTTTCCATGCTACACTACCTACTGATTATTTTTTTATAATAGTCTGTTGAAAAACAATTTGGGCATGGTCTTGTTACTAACAATTTATGATTTGATAATCATACAGCAAAGCAAACTACTTTGCTAATCTGGAATAAATTCTCAAATTCTACAGTGCCTTTAAGAAGTAAGTACCTTTTATTTCTCTGATGACATATAAGTCCAGGAAAAAAGTTGTTTTCTCAGTATTTTAGCTGGTTTTGAAAATCTTGGCACTGACAGCTGTATGTAAACAATTTACACCTTCAGTTTTACAGCTACATGAAAGCAGCATCGATTTATGCAGCCCACGATGTCTTTATTTATTGATTAACTTCCCTTCAGGCTTTCACTGTAAGCCAGTGATATTTTATTAGAGATGAGATAACAGTGATACTTGTATTAATTCCCTCCATTATGTTCAGTTGCTTGTAACTTTGGCAGGTGGTGTAACTTGTAGGTCCTTTGAGTGGGAAGGCAAAAGGACAAGTAACTTTTGATGGCGTGACTGAAGTCCACTCCACACGCAAGAGGCAGGTTACAGCTGCACAAGGGACCCTGACTCTGACACATTCCAGTTTGCACTTTGACTCAGCAAAGTAAACAACACTGTTTCCAAGCAGCTTGCACAAAGCTGTCAGGGTGTTCTGGTTTAACCTGCAGCACATTAGCAGACATTACATTTCCAACATAATTAATTAAAACATTTAAAAACTGAAGTGGTTTCCCCTGGTACTTGACAATCTGCTGTTCCTAAGCAAAGTGGCTGAGAATAATAGGAAACATGAGGACAACTTGTTAAGATTTGAAGCTCATTTTGATGAAGGACATTCTCATTTAAGTAGAGCACTTGCATGTTCCCATCGCAGTAGCTCTCTCACCTACACTAGCAAATGGCCTTTGTTTCCTTACCCTAACCTACTAGGGCAGACATTGTCTCCAGACCACTACACGCTGTACAGACCTGTTGAGGAATACAATATTTTAATGACACCACAGCAGACTCTCGGGCTGTGCTAAAATGAGCTCTGAGCTTTAGTCCAAACCTGACAGTAAACAGTTGGGATAATGCTGAGTGCTGTTGTAAATTCCAGCCTAACTCTATCCTGAAGAGCAGATGGAGGAAATAAAATGGTGTAATCACTTATAAGTATTATAATGAAAACTGTACATTGGTCAGTTTTGTTTTGCCTTCTGCTTCAGAAATAGTCTGTTAAAATAACAACTAGTCAGACAAGAAAATCTAATAGGAAATGAGGCTTTATACTGTAGTGATACAGCTGAGAAAATCTAGTGCTGTAGGAGCAGATGCCATTGGAAAAGCAATTGCTTTTCAGCAGAATTTGCAAGTTTGTTTCACAGAGACAGAGGCAGGAAGCCCCTGCTGGAGGCTCCCACCACCATCACCCACGAATCCAAAGTCCCCATGGGTCCAACAGGAAGGTTCATTCTGACATATACCTATTTGCATACAAGGTCCTCTTTTATAACCTGAATTATTGTTATGATTGAGCTACTACTTCTTGCTTTCATTCATAATAAGACTGATTATTAAACCAGACAGCTAAAGCAACATGAATTAAACATGAATAAAACTGAATTAGACTTACAGGTTGCAGTCCAATTACAAGTAGACCCTTTTATTTATTTTGTGTTGACTGAGAAGCTTGCACATCAGGCTCATTCCAAGAGTTGCAGAGAAAATTTCTGCAAAGTTTCAAGAAAACTGACTGAAATTTTTTTGTGTACATGACAAGCAATTTATGGTGCTCTGTGCTGACAGTCATTTGGCATCAGATTCACAGGACCAGCTTTTACTAAAAAATTCTTTCCCCATGAGAAAGGTTGTGAAAGCAACATCTTTAAAGCAGACAACATTTCCTTAAAGCACTCCACCAGAGTCAAATATAAACCCTCATACACTTGTGCTAACAGTGCTGAGTTAACACAGGAGATGGTAACCAGCTGAAAGAGCATAATTTTGTCAAAACAGCAGGTCAGTTAAGCATTATCCTTCCATATACTGCAGGCTCGTTGCAAACATCGGAGAGGGGCCAGACTGTCTGCTTGTTTCAGACAGCCCTGAAATGGCCCAACCTTCAGTCCCATAAAAACTTCACACTTTGCCTGCTCAAGGGTTGAAGCCCACTTAGGGATCCTGCAATATCAGATATGCAGGATTAAATTATATTAAATTATTAAACGCCCATGATTTCAACTTGCTTCTAAGAAAGAAATGTCTCTCCTTTTCTCTTACCATCTTCCACTGTTAAATTTCAAGCTCAAAGACAATGTAAAAATTAAGAACCCAAGTTATTGTTGTGACTGAGCTAAGCATTACTGAAGCTATGGCTACAATTCAGAGCAAGTGTAAACTGCAACAGCTTCTTTATCCACGAAGACAATAAGAGCAACAGGACCATAATCTATAGATGCACAGCAAGCCAAATAAGGCAACTGATTTTGTGGGCCAAAGGAGATGACCCTTAAGACTGATATCACAAATACAGATATTTGTAGGGCAGAGATGTGGGAAAGAAAAATAGGAAAGAGAAACTGTAGTAAAAACAACACAGGAAAGGCAGCAAAAAGTGTGTGAGAGAGAAAGAATACTTCTTGGGAAAACTTCCCTGAGAATACCTAATTAGAGAGCACCACCTCACTGGTGGTGGAACAAAGTGGTGTGTGATGCTCAGAGAAGCCTCCCTCTTAGCTGAATTCTACTCCATCCATGGAATCAAGGTTTGGGTTGGGTTGTTTAATTATCAGGATTGGATCTGGCTTCATCACCAGATTAACATTAGCTAAAACTTATTTAAAAGTGTCTGGTTTTGATGTATGTTTTGACAGCCTGAGCTCAAGTGAATCCAGGGTGATACCCCAGTTCTGGCCTTGCAGCAGTTCCTCTCTCTCTTGCCCAAGTAGGGTATTACTCGTACACGCTACTCCTGCCTTCCCAAATGCCTGCACAGAAGTGGAAGAAGCAGTAGCAGCAGCAGATCCACTTTCAGGTAGGTTTTGTTGATTTCTTTCACAGCTGTGAAAGAATTAATGATGGCAAAACAGTCAAAAGCAGCTAGTGAGCCTGTTCTACAGTCATGAGGCCACAGACAGGAGGAGAGAGATGCACCACACCACCCACTGGGACCCTCACAGGAGCTATGCTAGAAGGTCTCCCTCTCCTGTGCTGAACTCCATCGATCCTTCACAGGAGCCAGCAAAGCTCCTCACTGTATTCTGCAACCCAGCTTACCAGCACGTTACCTTCACACCATCGCAGCACCCAACACGGAGCTCCTTCCAACACGCAGAGGTGGGAAGCAGGTACCTCTGAAATTCTGTCCAGCAGACTCCCCAGAGTCCCTTAGGTTTCTCAGCTGACTGCTGTATGTGCACAGGTTCTCAAAAGTCATCAGTTGTTCCAGAGAAACATGAAACTTATGAGAAGAACGTGTCAATTCATTCACAATATATGCTCTCCTACAAGTATGTAACACAGATTGGAACTGACGTTTAAGATGACCCACACCCTATACAAGCCTCACAAAAACTGCCTAGTTATTCACTTTTCCAGCTTGGCAAACTAAGCCTCCATACTCAATGTCAAGCTCAAACATTTGTTAAAATAATACTTGGCTTCCTTCCAATCCAAACAAATTCATCAGGCAGATATTTCAACTCATTTTTGACTCAAGCAAGCGGAAGTAGGGAGGTACAAAAGTGAAGGTATAAAAGCCTTCGTTACCTAGAGTATGATTTCTCTTTAAAACCCTTTTCCTTCCACATAAGGATAATGGAAGATTTGGGCTATTTTTGAGGTCACTGTCTCCAATTAAGAGTAATGCATGAGCTTTAAACAAATCAGACAAGCGTGGAACAATTTTAATCCCTGAATGAATAAATCCCTTGGGGGACCTGGCTGCAGAGAAATCAATGGGCAATTCTATTAAGCCTTAACAGCAAATAAGGCAGAATATGGCTTCTACAATGAACCTCAAAGCCACAAATCCTGTCATAAGAATTTATCAGATTCGTGTGATCAGTCATCAGTGTACAGAGCCTGATTATACTCAGAATGTCTTCTGCTTGCAGCAGCTGTCAGAACAGCATTGTGCTACTCCATCTTTGGGTTAGGGGCCAAAATCTTACGGGGAAAAATAAGAGAGTAATAAGTGTTAATTGGGTGAATACTCATTTATTCCAGTGAGCTCCTACACTTATCAGCACCCTGCTGCCCGCTGACCTTACCTCTAGCTCAGAAGTGTTAACAGGAGTGTGAGCTGTGACTGAGAGAAGCTCAGCATCTGCTCCCACAGCCTTTCTCAGCAACGCATAAATGACCTTTCCTGCCCTACAGACTGGAAGTGCTCAAACTGTGCAATCAAACACAGATCATTCACACAATGCTACAAAAACAAACCACAGGCTGGCACAGAAAATAGAACTGTGCTTAAAAAAAAAGTCTTCAAATAGGAAGAGGCAATTTCCCCTCCCCCTCAATATAATGGAGCACTCACCTACTGACATCTCTCAGGGTAAGGACAAAATCACTCTGCTTACTATGGCTGACACAGCCTAGCCCATAACTAAGGAGCCTCTGTGGCATGCCTCAGGCTGCATCTGTTCTTGTAAATGAAATGCTCTCAGGACTGTTCCATGGCACTGGAGCCAATGGCTTGAAACCAGACTGCTCAACTCCCATGGTCCTTGAAACAGGGTGACTACATCCACACTGCTTCTTGAAAAACATCACCGGCCTTTCTAACCAGGACTGTATCGAGGGCTGCTCTAACAACCCAAGAGGAGAGGTGATCAGTGACAGCCTGACTCAGGAACGTTTCCTGGGCTGTTCAGGAGTGTAGATGAATGTTCCATCTCCAGCTACCCAAACTGTTCAGATCTGGCACATGTCTGAGGTGCACGACAGCTGCCTCTTCGCTTGCAGAACCAAATATCCTCTCCTTGAAACCAAGGCACATGAACAAGGGAAGAGGGTGAAAACAACACATATACAGCTACCACCCAGACAAAGCTATGACACAAACACGGCACGCCCAGTGCTCCGAAGTCCAGACATACTCTCTCTGAGCAACCACAGTTTAGATATATAGTTCAAGAGTTAAGTTTTCAGAGCCATTAAATGCTTAAAGACAGAGAGGGGAGCCATCACCTCTTGTTATGAATAGGAATCATTAGCTGATAAGATGTACAGTGGGATTTTTCAGGTTAGGTGTCTCAGTCCTATTGCAGTTGACTGGAATGATCCCCCTGAAGATGTCTAAAGCTTCTATGTTAAGAGAGATGCCTCTGTTATCCCTTGGCACCCAAGTGCAATGTCTCTAATCCATTTTGCTGTCTTATGAAAGAAATATGGAAGTAACACTACAAGTGTTTTCCTCCTTCTCCTGAGTAAATGAAAAATATCACCTGCAGATTTCAGCTCTGAGACCTTGCTTCAAGTCTATCTCTGAGCAAATAAATGAAGTCCCACCGAAGCTGCTGAGGTAAATTTCATCATTGCCTGATAGCCTGTGACACATGACAGGCAGAATAATTTAAGTAGCTTGATTCACACTGGTTTGGCATTTTGTCAAAGGGTTTTTGCAGAAGTAATTAAAAAGGGGAACCTAAAGCCATTAAAAAGAGCAAATAATTTTCACAGTGACACTTTACTTTCTTCCCCAGCATCCTTTCACTGATGCATTTTACCCAGAACACTGTAATCTATGCAATCCATTTCAAACAGCAATATACAGTTATTGCCTCACTTTAGCTAGTAAAGAATCACAGCACTCTTCATCAGTCAGTTCAGCAGCAATTAGATGAACAGGCTTCACAGTCTGCAGCATGCTTGCTTCCAACTTTTGTCTAACAGAAATGTGAAAAAGACCTGGGCTGTAAGAATAAAAACCCCAGAAACATATTGTCTAACATAGCTCCCACTATTTGAATAAAACAAATTTTTAGCTAAGTATGTCTTTGAAGTGAAGATTTATGAGCAGTAAACTGGACAGCATCTTCTTGTAAAGCAGGTTGGTGAGGAACAAGAAACCCATGGATCAGATACAGTCTACAACTTCATTTTGATAATTTTGGGCTGAGTGATATTGGGGGAATGCATCTGAACAAGAAAGCAAGTGAATTGGTGCCCTGCTAAATGGGTCTGACAGCTCTCCCTGGGCTGTGAAAAAAAAATCTCTCATTTCTGCTATAAAGCAATTAGCACACTAGGAGAAAATGACAGCACAGCCTGACAAAAGATAATATACCACATTAGCAGTTCCTATAAACCTAAATGGTAAGTAGAAGGGACAGAAGCAAACAATGTTATCCTCCTTATTGTAACAAGGGCCATCTTTCTTCAAAATTAACTTGGTTGTATTCATGTTTTGAAGCCAAATTTAAAATACATTAAATAGGCTCCATTTTCATAAATTGTTGGGCACTCCTCTTGGAAAACATTCAGTCTTCAGAGTCCATCTGCCTTAAGTGCTCCAAAGACGCTAGCTACCTAGCAAAGTTCAGAACATTTCACTGTAATACACTAACTTATCTTTCTTCAAAATCCTGGGAGAATAGCGCTGATGAGGATAGAATTTTCTTTTCCATGATTGGATGATGTGCCAGTGTAAGCAAAATCTAGCTACCACTGCTGGCCTGAACAGACCAAGCAAGACACCAAGGAGCATCTCTGCAAGTCTGCATGTTCATTTATGCTTACAAAACTGAAAACACACAGACTTAACAGACAGATTGACTTATTTTAACTCTTTGCTTAAACAGTGATCAACTCCAAGCTTCTCACCTAAGGACCTAAAGACTGATCTCTGGCTAAAAACATCAAGTAAACTCTATTTTATTATGATGCTGCCACCTATAGTCTTCCTGAACACTGCAATACCTCTACACAATTTTGATTTTTCACTTGAACTTATAAAAATTATATTGTTTATCCTGTGATAAAACCTCCAACACCCCTCTCTCCCACCAAAAGAACCATGAAGTAAAAGGATTGGGAGGAACAATCTTTTGTCATATTTCCGCTGTGATTTCCTGCCCAAAGATCTTCCCAGCTTTGACTGCTCTGATACTCCCTGATGAACACTCTGCTGTCAGCAGGACTAGGACTCTGAGGTGAACGTTTACCAAACTAGCATGAGTGGTTACTTCCCAACAACAGTGAGCATGCCCGAGCACAACCAGCCCACACTGCAGAAGACAGGAACAGAAACCAAATTTAAAAACTTTGTGGGGCCGAATGGATATGAAACTGTCAACTCAGTGGTGATGCATTAAACACTATATCAAGTCAGAAGGCACATGGCTACAGAAATTAGCAATTCACTCTTCTTCTAGGAGTGGCAGTAGTTAGAAGGACAGACAGCATATCCATCCTTCCTTAACCTCCTCTTTGTCCAAGTACCTATGGAAACTTGGATGTTTCCACGGTCAGCTGATGCAGTGCAGACCCTGCTTCTGCCCAAACCCCTCGTACCTTGCAAAAAGTCTAGCAACACTGACTCCCAGTATTAAGGGAAGAATTTCAGCTTTAAGATTTCATTATTTGATTGCATGTAGTGCCCTTTTAGCTACACATCTGAGTCCTTTAAGTTCCATGTTATATTGTGTTTACAGGTTTCTTCAGTTCTAGAATATTTCCCATTTTAGGAAGGAAAGCAATCTCAACCCATGTAGAATGAAATAAAACCTGTAATTCTAAAATACAGACAGCTGATAGCATTTTACTAGACAATAAGTTAGAAGATTAAGCTGTTCCTTTGTTATTCTATTTTTCTTTAAATAGCAGAGTTGATGAAGCTGATGTGATAAAAGAACGACATGGAGAAAGAAACTGGGTATCTTCCCATCTCACTTATCACTTTTGGATACCAGGGGGTAAAACTGCAGCTTGTCTCCCCTGCCCACTACCTTCATGTGCTACAGATAAAAAAACAGAGCACACAGAGTTTTTAGCTTTTCAAGGAGGTAATATGAAACAACACCATTCAAAATAAATTGACTTTTAAGAACAATAAACTCCTTTGCTGCCTTAAAATGCAGAGCCATTGTGTACTGTTTTCCATAGAATAAATAAGCTGCTTACAGGGACTGTAGCTTAGCAGTGGTGAAGCACTTGTTATAACTGTGTACTCCCAAGAGTGTCTCCCTCGCAAATTCAGACTTGCACATCATACCTAAAACCATAAGTGTATCCATAAAATACAAAGTTGTACTTTACAGTCAAGAAATTTTCCTTGAAAGACTCTTCTTAAAACTGCTGTCTTAGCCTAGCAACAGACTTCATGAGAAAACCAGCTGGCAGAGGACAGCACTGAACACACGCACCAGCTTATACACACATGGGTTTTCCACACTCGGGGGATGACTGACGAAGTCTGCTCTGAGGCAGCTGAGAGCCCAGAGAGCCACAGGCCTGAGAATCCTAAGAAACAAAATGCACTGAAAGAAATACCAAAGAAACCAGTGGCCTGTTTTACCTCATTCTCTTTGAGCAACAACAGACAGGCTAAAAAACTGTTTGCTCTAAGTAAATACTCTTGTAATTACACTTCACTAGACTCTTTCAAGGTCATGAAGAGTCAATGGTGACAAACTGCTAAAAAAATCCCACTGTCACTCTTATACCTGTTTTGACACTTATAACTCTGAGTCATCCATTTCATTTTCCTCTTGAATTATTTCAAAATTTGCCAAAATTCAGGGCATCACCAATGCATACTGTGAAACTTGCTGCCAAGGTAGGCTTCAAGCATGGCCTACAAAAGTCGATACTCCATCTGCTGTTTAAAGGGCTCTAATACAGTTTTCTGTTAGTTAAATTCCTACAGCTAAAAGCTACTCCTGATGAGGAATTTTGTTGGCTTCAGCTGAGGCTACACAGAGTATGGGCACGAGGAGTAATGGGACTTGCAAGAGGTATAAATGCAATAAAACGTTACCCTTGAAAACAAGACAATGATTATTTAAGGCTCAGCTTAATTAGAATCATCACTGCTGGTTGTTTTTGCAGAAAGGGCTATGAACACATTTATGCTATACTCCCAGACCCCTGCCTGTATTTTCCAGGTGCTGACAGACTCAATTGCTTGGTTTTGAACTGTCAAGGTTTTAGTTTCACTCTCTTATAACTCAAACAGATACAGACATTTTACACAGAATTCTATAACGTGCAATGTTCACACTTTATAGTCACCCAAAATTGAAGTACTCCATGAATTACTGTACTGACTGCATTGTTTGCTTTCACCTTTCATTTTAAAACCTTCCATTTCAAATGTATTTCAGAGCAGCCAAAGACCTCCTTGCCTCTTACATTGCACTTTGTTTTATCCACATCTACCTGCAAAATGTTAATCTGATACTGAATTGGAAAGACCTTTTTGTTAATGACCATATGAGATCACACACACTGAATGAGCATGTCTTGGACTTCTTCTCCAGGGGTGATGGAGTGAGAAAAGCTGCAGTACTGGAGCTGAGAAGGCACTGGGGAGGTGCTTGTGCCAGTCTGGGCTGATTGAAAAACATGAACTGAGAGGACCCGACCTTATCAGACTCAAAGCTGAAGGACAGAAAAACATCATTTTGAGGGAGTCCTGCTGACTTTAGGATGAGTAGCAATCCACAGAAAAGCTTCAGTACAGATAAAGCCATCTTCCTTAAGGGACAATTTTGTCCATGAATGGATATTTCATTATAACAAAATGGGTAACTAAATGGTCTCCTTCCCTGACCTTTTTGCATAGGCTCTCTTTTCTCTTTCTAATACAGAACCATAAATCTCTCAGTAAAAGAAGACTGTATATTTAATACCTTGGACACGTTACATTTTAGTGGTTTATGATTGAATTTCCATCTCTCCTGTGACTGTTAACTCTCGGAGTATGTGAAGCTGGGAAATGAAGTGGCTTTTTCTACACAAGTGTTTTACAATCCTGACGTGTAGAGCCTTCGTGCTGCTGCCTTCCAGCAAAGGTTTCCATGTTCAAATGGATGTCATTTACTACTCTGCACTGATACAAACCAGACACACTCAGTTCGTCAGCACCTACAGTATCAAAAAGGCACTTCTATGCATCTGAAACTGTAAAGATAAAAGAATTCTGCATTGCTGGATATATACTACATTTAATGAGCCAAAGTCAATGCTTGCTGTTAAGGAGCAAGACTGAAGAGGGTGACAGGAGCGATACAGTTCAGCTGTATAGGGCACCAGGGTGCTAGACAAGAAATCTATGGCACTAATAAAAACAGACTTAGGAGAATGCCTTTACTTTCTGCACAGCGAGTGCTCTGCAGGGTCCCAATCCACAGTGTGGTTTGGTGCCCCAGTCAGAAACTGGTTGTGCTGGCAAGGCACCTCTGAAACCAAAAGTGGAACTGCCAGATGCTCTACAAGGCAACGGCTATTTATTAAGTCTTCACACAAACACAGGGAGACCTTGCCTCTGTGTCATTAGACATCAATGATGTCACTTTAGTCATGCTGAACCAGAAACATAATTTTGCTACTGCAATAAATATTTGTCTGGGACATTTCCATCATTTAATCTTATTTTCAGTTCTTCGGTAACTGTTCAGTGCCAGTTCCTGCTACCATGGAGCTCCTTCTTTCCTCCTCTTTGATACTCTTCCAGCATGACCACAAGAACTGAGTCTGCCAGTCAGGCAGCTCAGGGCTGTCAGTGTCCTGCATGAGGGGACAGCAGAGGATGTCAGTACCGCGGCAGGCTGCATGTGAGCAGAGCCCTTTCCTCTGGGGAGCTGGGTGGCAAGCAGAAGACACTCACATTCCTCTGCACCACCTCAGGCACAACACCACCACAGCCACTACAGCCCAGGCTACTCCTTTTTTCTTTCAAGGAAGAATCAGACTTCATCTATCCAGAAACATACTTTATGCTAAAGAAAACATTTTAAATAAAAACAGCAGACATCCACAAGGTTATTGTGAAAGCAAAGAACCAAGACCATCTACTGCCTATAGACTGTGATGCCTGGGCATAGACAAATTAATTACCCATCACTACAACCACAGGAAGCTCCTCCTTCATCACTGGATGAACCTAAATGCACCTGCTCCCTTTCCTTTAATGATAAGCCAACTCCTACCACGAAACTGCCTTCTTTCAATGATTAAAGAGCTACAAGGCAAGTGCCAGTAATAATGCTACATTTTTTTTCTTCTGTAATCTAATCTTTGCCCTGTAGAAACTGCTGATGAGAGCTCACTTCCACTTAAAATTTAAATAAAACCAATACATATCATGTTGCATGGAAGAGGAAGGACTGGTGCCTCAGTGTTCACTGGCACGGTGGTATGAGGAATGAGAAATTACTACACTGCAAAAATTACATACAGCCCTGTACTAGTATCAAACAGGCTTTGATGCATGGTTACTATTTTTGGAAGCTAATGATATGTGAGTGATACAGCAAATGAACTTTTTAATGATGACAAATACAGGAGAATATACAGCACTCACTAAAAACCATGACATCTAACTGAAGAAAGATTTATGGGAGCTAATTATGATAGGTGAGATTCATAATGGGAAAACAGGAAGGACTTCTGGAAGATCTTGTGCGTGTCAACCTGGGAAAACAATTTACTTTCAGACAAAGGATGTCATGTATAGTCCACTGCACACTTCTAGCTGGTATTCACGTTGTTTTGCTATTTATATGCACATAAAGCCAAAGATACACATGATTTCATGCAAATTAAATACAATTAAACTAGCTATAGAAAAAAAGTAGGCTTTTAAGTAGTGTGAAAATATGCAAATAATTACTGTTTCTATCATCTCCATGGAGGCTTTATAGTGACCTTCCAGTGCTCAAAGGAGGCCTACACGAAAGATGGGGAGGTACTTCTCATCAGGGAGTGCAGTGATAGAACAAGGGGTAATGGTTTTAAAGAGGGTAGATTTACATTAGATATTAGGAAGAAGTTCTTCACTGAGAGAGGTGAAACACTGGAACAGGTTACCTGGAAAAAGTGTGGCTGCCCATCCCTGGAAGTGTTCAAGGCCAGGTTGGATGGGGCTTAGAAGAACTTGATTTAGTAGAAGATGTCCAAGCCCAAGGCAGGTGTTTGGAACTAGATGATCTTTACGGTCCCTTCCAACCCAAACCATTTTATGAGTCCATCAAATATATGTTTGGTTTTTTCTTTCCATTAGTTGCATGGCAAAAAGAGCAGGATGATGTTTTTCACAACTAAAATTTGAATGCACTCTTAAAACATACTGAATTGAAGAGATTTCTGTTCTATGACCAAAGATCTACTGGTAGCAATTAAAATTCAATACACTAAATATGCTACCAACAGCAAGGTTTGCCAAAAGAAGCTAACATGAGAAAAACTGACTTCTAGTATTTCAGGTCTCATATCCAAAAATATATTAAAGAGGGAAAGAAGCCACAGTGTTTCAGGACAGTTCCAGGCCACAGGATCAGTCAGCATCTTGCAAGACGTTTGAGGAACGGGAGAGGGAAAGCCACAGCTTTTGGGGGCAAAAAAACCTACGCCCAGAAGCTGAACTTCAGCCTTCCTGCGGGCTGCTGAGCAGGTGGGAGCCCCAGCCTGTTCGCCTCAGCCCTACTCACACCTTCGATAAGCCCTGGAATAGACGAGGGGCCTCGCAGGTGGGAACCGGCACCCGTGTGCTGTCACCGCGGG